>NW_021681632.1:8542-94029 GCF_001412515.2 Diachasma alloeum
TTCGGGGGGGAGGGATGAATTTTCAACCGAGACGCGCGTTCCCCGCGCCACTCGACGCTGTAACCAATGGAAGGACGATCGGTTGATCGTCCTTCCATGGCGTGTGGAGGGGGAATTACGTTTCCCCATTCATTCTCCCCTCTCGTCATTCCAGCGAAGAGAGAGAGAGAGAGAGAGAGAGAGAGAGAGAGAGAGAGAGAGAGAGAGAGAGCAATATCGTTGCGCTCTTTTGTCTCGTAGAATGGTGGGGCGGGCACACACACATATGCTGCATATCGCATGGATGTGCGCCCACTTAAAAATCACTCCCCATTGGCCCACCCTTAATTGCCAATAACTTTTTAGGGGTGAGTCTGATCAAAAAGTGCAAGAGGACTTTTCTGCTCAGAATCACCCCCTGATCCTAGGGTGTTCAGATGTACATGTACTTCTGAAATACCCTGTATATACCCGTTCATACAAAGTTTTCGAGATATTTCCGTTTGTCTGTTTTTTCATCAGGAGGTAGTTATTTCCAATGACATTGTTGATATCTAATGTGAGCGGGTTTGGTGTTTCCATTTTTTTTCTTGCTTTAATAGTATTATTACTGATCCATTCGGAAGCTTACTACCAATGGGATTGGTAGAAATGAAAAAAAGGAAAAGAGTTATAACACATAAAGTAACGGTCAGATGGCTTCGGCCAAAAAAGCTCGAACCCCTGCTTGTTTAATTAATCTGCTGATCAATTAAAAAATCTGATTGGCTGACCACCCCCCCACCCCCACAATACCCAAAAGAGGGCACATAAGGACTCCCCCTGTACATTGGATCTCCGAAGCTCACAGCCGTGCAGATGGAGACTGCAATGTTTGCGAAATGGCGGCGCAATACTGAAACCGAAGGCGGCATCTGTCCGGAAGCCAATAATCGTACCAATACTCATGGCCGCGAAAGCTTCCAAATTAAGGAAATATAGTGTTGAGCCTCTCCCATTTTCCGATATTCAATTGAATATTCACTTATTTCAGGAGTAGTAGCATAAATAATATATAACTAATAGCGATTATCGATCATATTCAATTCTTGTCACATTGAAAAAATTGATAATCACCGAACTATGGCGAAAGATTGCCGTAGTTGTTACCGTAGATTGCCGTGGTTGTTTGGCTCTCATTGATGCCAAAACTCTTGTAGTTTTAACAATAATGTCAGATTTTTTTGAAAATAAGTTTTTGAGTACTAACAATTGAAAAAAACGTTTCCTCGTATAAACCACTTTAAACAAACCACGTTGAAGTGATTTGATAGCTTAAAATCCCGTTCAAATATTGGGCAAAATTTAAAAGAAAAGAGAATCATTGAAAGAACTCGCAATTTTCAAAAAATTGTAACTCCCTCAATTATCAATATTTTTTCATTTCTTCTCAACATTTTTGTCTAATAGCCATCTTTTCAAAAAAAAATAAAATTGAAACGAAAATTCCTAGCATCGACTTTTTTGGCCTACTGACTTGGCATCGATCTGCTCATATACATAATGAGTAATTTCAAGAAGACAAAGTCTTGAATTTTTTTTATATCAGAAGTTTATGGAATAAACTTTATTCACTAAATTGTTAATTATTGTCGTTCTTGCATACAACTTTCTACGGCCGGTTCCTCGCTGCTGGAATTACTTTTCCTATATTTTATATCAAACTACATTTTTTTTTTGAAGCAAATAAAAAAGTAATGGCAAGAAAAAGGAATTCAAATCGTCCAATGCTACTCCGCCGTGCCCCTTTCTAGTAGCGCTACCCGCACTCTGTACTGTGTTGAACGGACTGAGTCAAGCAATGCGCTCTATTCAACCAATTATAAATAACCAATTGAGATCGAGAGCACGATTTGCTCCGAGAGAAGAACTGGCCTGCCCCTAATATGAAGGGCGCTGTGATTTCGAAAGTTTAGTGTAGTGTCCCTTTAACGAAACGTAATTTGTTCGCTTTTAAAATTTAATTGCATAAATTTATGTGTATAAAGGGACATAACGATTTCATGGGAGGTCTAGCGGAGTCACCATATAGGAAAGAAATTCGTAGCAAAAAGGTTGTGACATCCCTCCGTGACAATACACTATTCCTGGGAGAAAGAGACATAATCGAGAGGACAATCTTCGACGATTACACGCAAAGAACTATCAACAATGTTGAACAATCGAAACGATGTCCGTACGTCACAGTGCCGAAGACTTTGTACAACATTCCTCGAGCGTTCGTGCATCGGAGGGACTCGAGAATTCAAAATGCCTTCGATAAACAGTGAGTACACACTTATCATTGAATATGGCGAACCTTATTCACGATAATTGAAACGCTAGACTACTAATTTTGAAATGGTCTGCAATTAAGAAATCACCTCCGTTCCCTCCCCGTGTTTAATGACTTGGAAAAATATCGATTGACCCTTTCTGAACCATCAAATATGGCGGGAATTATTGAAAAATTCAAATAATTAATTTTTCACGTGGAAAATACCCAATCTGATACAGATTAGTTCCTGCTCTTTTCTCTAAATAGTACACCAGTTTGAATACAAAATCAGACATAGTCATCGCCAAGTAAATTGGCCCTCTGCAAATTGCCATTACACTCATCAGTGCGTTAATTAAAAGTGTCATAATGAGCTCACGTGGCAAAAGACGTGGTACCATGGAGAGAATCCACCCCCATAAAGAGGAAAAACGTTAATGAAAATACATCCCCCGCAGCCAACAATCCTGGGAAAATTTACAAACCAAGCTTCACAGCAGCACGATTAGAAAAAGGGTTAAAAGTACCTAATGAATAGAAGGGGAACCGAAATATTAAAACACTCATAAATCTAGATCAAAAGCCTATCCGAACGCCCAGGAATAGGGAACCGAAAAGTGACCAATCGAGGAATTTTCAGAATATTAACAATCATTTTGAGAAAATTTCACTGAATACCGAGAATCAAGAGGCATGGCAATTGCCACGAAAAAATACGACAACACCACGCAGTCGAGCTAAAAATAGCTATACCTCCCCCCCTGTAGGAATTGCGGTTGTTGGGGGAAGATTCAATTCACTAACAAATGCGATTACGTGAATTAATCACAGTATATTCACAAGAGGTTTAAATGCATATACAAAAGTATAGAGAAGGTGTGATCTGGTAAGAGGTTTATAACCGACTGACTGGGTGAGGTGTACCTCAATTCATAGGTCAGTCGAACTCCGTAAATGGAATAAATCCGAAATATACGCGTGACACAATAGGTGCGAGAGAGACGGTGCGACGGGTTTCGTACTCCTGTCAATCATCTCTCGGTGTCGGTGTTCGGCGCGTGTGTGTATGTGTGTGTATGCAGCGAGCCGCTACATGACTGCCCTGCTTGAGTAAAAACGAAGTTTTTAGAACTGTAATAGAAAAACTATTATTCTTGGAACATAGAAATTTTCATGTGGGATGAAATTTTTAAATGCAAAAGAGTGACAGCAAAAACTATTCCAGGTAGTAATGAATTGCCGGTCTGTCGACAATTGTTACGCGTCGCCTTCGTCTTCCAGTGTCAGCTTCAGTGCTCGTGCTTGGCTGCGGATCACCCTGTTGTTGTTGTTGGTGATGGGGCTCGTCAGCAAAGTCTTGGTGTGAAGGCTGATTTGGAAGTCGGGCCATGTCCTCTGGCACTATGTACGCAGGTTTTAGTCGGTCGATGGAGATCGGTGTATTTTTGTAGTTTCCCAACCCTCCTGACTACTACCAGATGGCGAAATACTTGTCATGACCACCAATCACAGGACATGGATCTATGGACGGTGACCGATATGCCATTCGTACATGGTCGTCGCGGACGAAAATGTATGTGCGCGGTGCTAAATTCTGAAAGTTAAATGATGCACGTCTTCCATTATGTGCAGCTGGGACAGGCGCGATTATGAGAAAATGTTCGCGTAGGTTTTTGACAAGTTCCGGCGCTGTCGTTCGTTGATTTGTTGGTACGAGAAACTCTCCGGGTAGACGGATAGGTTCCTCATACGTCAAGTCGGCAGGAGTCATTTGAAGGTCATCTTTCCACGCTGAACTCAACCCTAAAAGTACCAGGGGGAGCGCATCGTACCAAGCTCCGCCGTGACATCGCAGTGCTGCTTTCAGTTGGCGATGTAGTGTCTCAACCAGACCAGTTGATTGAAAGTGGAATGGCGTTGTCATTATCCTCTTGCTACCCAGGTTTCGTGTGAGCTCATTGAACGTGTCGGAGAAGAACTGACCGCCCTGATCGGATGAAATTCTCAGAGGTATTCCGAAGCATGCGATTCAGTAGTAGAGAATCGCATTGACTACCGTAGTTAATTTCGCAGCGATTAGTGGAACTGTTTCTGGATACCGTGTATATCGATCAATGATGTTTAAGTACCAGCTGTATCCTTTTGAGGTAGAAAGAGAGACTACATCGACGTGTATGTGTTCGAAGCGCCGTGATGGTGTCTCGATTTTAGCTATTGGTGTGACCGTGTATCGCGTGACTCTGTTTCTCCGGTATTCCAGGCAGTATTTGGCCCATTCAGAGCAGTCTCTGTCCATGCCGGGCCAGGCGTAGTGTTGCGAGATGAGTTTTCGCGAACCCTTGCATTCAGGGTGAGCCAACTAATGCAGTGAATTAAAAACTTGTTATCTCAACAAGGCAGGTGATATACGGAAGAACATACGGGTAGGAACATACGGGCGAACTGTACCTGAAGACATATCACAGTTCAGTAGTTCATCCATTTCTGGGAGTCGTCGGCGGTTCAATCGTAGATTCACGTCCGGTCGCTGAAGTAGCTGTTGAAGTTCTGGGTCGTCACGCTGGGGATCTATCAGCTGTCGAGTTGTAACGGCTGTTGAAGCTGGCTCAACTCGCGACAGGGCATCTGCTATAACATTGTCTGGACCACCGACGTGTCTTATATATGTGGAAAATTGGGCGATGTAGTCGAATCTTTTGAATTGCCACGGCGAAGCTCGTTCTGGTTTTTGTTTAACCGCGTGGGTAAACGGTTCATGATCGGTGAATATGATCACATGACGTCCTTCAAAGATGTGTCTGAATTGTAGTACCGCTTCGGGGCTCGCCTGTAGTTCTCTGTCGTAAGCCATGTATTTCTGCGAGATAATTGGTAGTTTCCAGCTGAAGAAGGCTAATGGCTGTCAGGAACTATGGTGCTTCTGCTGCAAGACAGCACCGATTGCGTCATCTGACGCGTCTGTAAAGATGACCCGCTCTGCCTCGATATTTGGATGAGACAACAGAGTGGCCTTGGCTGGAGCTTGCTTACTACGCGTAAAAGCCTCTTCAAGGGCTAAAGTCCAGCTTACTGGATGCCTCCCCTTGACGTTCGGTGCCCGGGGTGGCGGCGTTCAGCGGAGCGGGGATTTTGGCTGCTCCTTTGATGAAATTTCGGTATAAATTTAGATTGCCGATGTATCTACGTAGCGATTTGATAATAGTCGGCCTAGTAAACTCCAGTATCGCGTTGATTCGATCCTTCGGAGGTTTGATGCCTTGAACGTTTATCACTTGTCCGAGGAAAAGTACTTCCGATTGTCCAAAAAATGATTTGGCCACGTTGATTATCAGCCCGTAGTCCTGGAGTCATCGGAAGAGAATTCTCAGGTGCTCGCAATGTTGTTCCTCGTTTTCCGATGCTATCATCATGTCGTCTATTTACGGGAAGAAAAATAGTAGATCACGTGTGACTTCGTTAATACGCGCTGAAATGTCTGAGCTACATTCCTGAGGCCGAAAGTCATATATTGGAATTCAAAAAGGCCGAACGCCAATGCTCGCCGTCTTTTGTATGTCCTCGGGTGCAACTGGAATTTGGTTCAATGCCTTTACCAAATCTAGAGTCGAGAAAATGGTTTTGCCATAAAGACTGGTAGTATAATCTTCTAAATAACGAACAGGGTACTTATCTGGCATTGTCCTGTCGTTGAGTACGAGGTAATAACCACATGATCTCCATTCGCCATTTTTCTTCGGTGCCAAATGAAGTGGAGATTACCAGGGACTCTCACATCCCCTTGCACTTCCTAGCTTCAACATGCTGGAGGACTCGGCCTGCGCAATTCAGAGTCCATCCGGTGCAAAGCGACAAGCTCTGCAAAAAATTGACGGTCCTGGTGTAGTTCTGATGTGGTGGAGACTAGAATGCTCTGTGTTTCTGAGCAATCCCTCTGGTTTCGTGATTGCTGGTAATTCCTTGAGGACGGATGCGAACGGTGAATCTTCGTTGATCTCCAGAAGCTTGATAGATAGCGCGCAGAATGGCGTGAATTGGCCGGTTGATTTGAGGCCTGTTGAGCTGTCAATAAGGCATTTATTTCTCAAATCAGATATTAGGTTGAAGTGGTGTAGAAAATCAGCAACTATGATTGATCTGCTGACGACAGCTTATACGAATCGCCATGTGAAGTCTCTGCGGAGACCGAGGTCGAGATGGATGTGTACCCGTATGTATTGATATGGGTGCCGTTGGCTGCGAAATGTTGATAGCCACTTGTGTCTCTGTGATTTGCTTGTCGCCTGCAAGGTGTAACGGAGACATCTGAGCCGGTGTCCACTAGGTATTGAGACCCAGTCGTTCTGTCAGTAATAAATAGTCGGCGGGATTTCGATTGAGAGACGACTTTCGCCACTATTGCCTCTCCCTGAAGTTTTCCTGAAACTTACAACCAGGCTATCAGTTACGCGCGTTACTAGCATGTTTAAAATGATACTAACAGGTGTCGAATTTTAGTTTTGAGGCTTTCGCGGCCATTATTAATGACTTGGTTGGCTTCCGGATGGATGCCGCGTTGAGTTTCAGCATTGCGCCGACGTTTCGCAAACATTGCAGTCTGCATCTTCAGGGCTATCAGCTCCGATTCTGGAGCTGATATCGGAGCTGATAGCCCTGAAGATGCAGACTGCAATGTTTGCGAAACGTCGGCGCAATGCTGAAACTCAACGCGGCATCCATCCGGAAGCCAACCAAGTCAGGTGTCGAATTTCTTTAATACTTTCCTGAAGCTGGAACGTCTACGTGAGTTGTTGCGTTGGCCGCGCGAGTTCTCAGAGCGTCCACGTGGACGAGAACGTGAGCCACGCATTTGTATCGCGGCATCAAATGCCGTCAGTTGCTCCAGTCGCTCGAGGAGAGCTTTGTTAGTTGCGTTGTCTGGGGGCGTTCTGCTGGGCGGCGAGCGTAGCTCTCGTCTGCTCGGGGAGATGAGACAACCAACGTGTTTTTAGGATCTCGTTATCGATACCTGGAACGAGGCATTTCAAGTGTTTAAGATGTTTTGATGGAGTGCGGTCTCCACTGCTCTCCACTGCTAAAACCCAATAAATTGCGGGGAAAGGAAGTCGTTGTTAGTCTTTATTTGTCACCAGCCCACCACAACGTCTTTGAGTGCTCGGCAATGTACCGGCGCAAGGTCACTATATTCACTTGGATATGGCACTTTGTTTTGATTTCACAAGGGTAGTGAAAAATCAACGGTTAATGCTCGGACGCTTCGAATATTCTAGACGCTTCGAGACGCCGTTTACAATGGCGTAACTGGGAGACCCGGGTTCGAATCCCGGCTGGGCGAATCGGAATATTTTCTCTCTAAATTTTAATTCTATTTGAATTTATTGACAGCCGGGATTCCCGGCAGGGTGAAGCGGAAATTTTTTCTCTCTAAATTCTAATTCTCTTAGAATTCTTTAATGCCTAAAGGAGGTTAGGCGGTGTTTGAGGTGAATTTGAGAGTGAATTTCTGTGGTTCCCGGTAGCTTAGTCGGTAAGAGTGCCCGGCGCGTATCTGGGAGACCCGGGTTCGATTCCCGGCTGGGTGAAGCGGAAATTTTTTCTCTCTAAATTCTAATTCTCTTAGAATTTTTTTAATGCTTAATCTCTTCTCCCAGAAGAGGGGTGCTCTTAGAATGCTTAATTAATCAGTTGCCAGGCGATGAAAATGATCATTTCAGGGGCACGATACAGATTTAATTGCACTCGTGGTGTTTGCCAGACGTGAAAGACTGTATCAGCGCGAGTGTGTTGACCAGAGATTTGATTAGATTAGATGTTTATTGTTCAGGAAATTAAACAAAGTGATTACATGGGGAATAACATACGTATATAAGAAGCAGCAAAATAAGCAGCAAAATAGGCAGCTCTGAAAGTGTCAGTCCGGAAGTTGGGCACAACCAGGGCCTGCTGAGCAAGGGCATGGCGGCGAGGCTTATCAGAAGAGTTCAGCGAGGTATGCAGGGTTCCCAGTGCGGAGTACTTGGTACATGATGGACGCAATCGTGGATGCCCTGTAGCCTGAGATCGTCAGCCAGCCAAGATCCCGCCTGGCAGCAGAAATTGGCGCATCACGAGGCAGCCCCGTGACGAAACGTACGGCACGATTGATCAGACGCTGAAGCTGAAAATCCAGCACCACACCCACCCCTTGCAACACAGCCAAACAGTAGAAGATATGAGGAAATATGAGAGCATTGACCAGCAATTTGCACAGCGGCACATCAGTATATTTCCGCAGGCTATAGAGCTGATAGAATGCTGAATTGATCTTGGCAGTGACCTGCTAGATGTGGCTGCTGAAGGTGAGTTTACTGTCGAAGAAGACCCCCAGATTCCTCACACTGCTAACAACCTCAATGGCAGCATCAGCACAGCCCAGGAGAGGCAAAGAAGAGACATTAATGGAATTGATGTAGCGTCGAGCACCTCATATGATTGCCTTAGTCTTGCTGGCATTGAATTGCAGACGATTCGTAATAGCCCAATCCTGGATCCTGGAGATATCGGCATTAAGACGCTGAATGCTGCATTGGAGATCGAATGGGTCACAGCCAATCTAGATTTGGAGATCATCGGCATAAAGAAGATGTCGAGCTTCATGTACGCAGCGGCCGATGTCATTGATGAAGAGTGAGAACAGTAGAGGACCAAGGATGGATCCCTGGAGAACTCCAGCGTTGGTCTCAAGAAAAGAGGAGAGCTCATCATCACCTTTAACCGCTTGGGATCGTCCAGTGAGATAGAAACGAAACCACGCGACAGCACCAGCAGATAGCCCAAGATCCGTCAACTTGCTCAGCAGGAGGGGGTGAGAGACTATATCAAATGCTTTACAGAAGGCGAAGAGAAACAAGATAGGGATTTTATGGTCATCAACATTTCTTCCCACATCATTGACAAGTCTCAGCAAGACCGTCTGAGTGCTGTAGCCAGGTCTCAAGCCACATTGCCGAGGGTCAAGCAGGTTACGTTCCTGTAAGAACGAGGACAATTGGATGTAGACCAATCTCTCCAAGATTTTCGCTAGAAAAGGCAGCAGTGCAATAGGTCGATAGTCAGAAGGCGACTTCGGAGAGCTGACTTTACCAACAGGAACAATAATAGCCCTTTTCCAAATTGAGGGGAAGACACTGTCCAGAAACGATTGATTCATGATGGTGAGCAGGCACTCTGATAAAACTGGTAGGGTTTGGAGCACTATTTTCCTTGAAATTTGGTCAGCAACAACAGCGTTGAATTTGATGGAGGATATCGCAGCCTGGATATTGAGCCAGCTCACTTGGCTGAAGGCGAACGACGTGGAAGCAGTGGAAGGGCCACTCACAGGGGCCACTGGCAGCTCATGCATTGGGCAAGCCAAGGTAGAGTAGGCTGAACGCTAGACGGCATGGTAGACACAGCAGCAAAGTGAGAATTCAGGACATCTGCAGAGATGACAGGCCTAATGCTCGAGCCAGGTGTTAAAGCAAGATTTCGAAGCTACTTCCACAGTGCCGCTCCATATAATCCAGATAGTCGAGAATGATAGTAGCTAGCGCAAGCCTCAGCTAGCTTGGAGTGGTGGAAACTTCTAGCCTGGCGAAACTCCAGCAGTCGCAGGGGACTTCTTCTCCTCTTGAACCGTCTGTAGAGATATTGCACGTGCCGGTACGACTGTCGAAGATGATCGTTGAGCCAGGGGGCCTTCTTTGCCGAACTCACTAGCATCTCACGCAGCGGAGCATGAGTCTCAACTAACTCTAGGAAAGTGTAAGTGAAGATCTCTGCTAGCTCGTCAGAATTTGATGAGACAGGGGGAAAGCCTTGGAGAGTCTGCTGGAAGTCGACAATAACTTAACTCCTCAGAAGACGTGACAATTGACGAGATGCAATCACCGTTGCACGATGAGGTGATGATCAGCAGCCATGGGACATTCAGGTGTGAACCAATCAGTGACAGTGTCGCAGTCATCAGTGAGACAGAGATCCAGCCACGTGGAGGAAGTTAGAGTTGAGTGAGTGACACCATGGTTGACCAACTTCAGCGAGAGATCATGCATCAGCGAACGGATGTATTACGCATCAGCAATATTATAAGACAACTGGTCAGCGTTGAAGTCCCCCATGATCAGTTTCTGGCTGAATCCATTTAGAGCTGTCGCCAGGAGCTCGGTAAAGTTGACGGGCTCGTGAAAGGGAGCATGAGGCGGGCGATAGATGGCTCCAACGAAGACCGGTGAGGTGCCCACAGGCTGGATCTCACAAAAGACATACTCCACATGCCCTGGCTTATCCGCCCAGACAGAGTCAGAGGCAGCAATGACCGTGGCTTTGATAGAATCATGGTAATAAATGTCAACATTACCGCCATGCTCATTGCGATCACGTCTGAGTAAGTGATAGTTGGGAATGTTAAGGATGGAGCTGGGGATGGCAGCTGATAACCACGTCTCTGTGACCACAATAACAAAAAACTTTTAATATTGTCAAGACGACGGCGAAGAGAATTTACATTCAGACAGCAAGCATGAAGCTGATTATCAGAGACAGTAGTTGAAGTGGGGCTCCCGAATGACTCGACAGCTGAAGATTGAGGTGTGGAAGAAGAAAAAGCCTGTTGCGATGCTAGTTGACGTGAGGAGTGAGTCCCAGGGGCTAAAAATCAGGAAGATGCAGCTGAGTAGAGGCTCGCCACTCTGTGGATGTCAGCTAGGGAGTTGATCGTGTAGACCAAGTCTCCCTCCTTGTATTTGGCGAAGACTATCTCATTTCTCGTGCAGATGAATCGGAAACCGGATTGTCTTAAGACGGATCTAGACTTGCCCAGGAGTCTATAGGTCTTAGTAGAGATGAGCTCGTTAACATTCACTTGAAAGTCAGCACCGTTCGGGTCTGCTGGAGAGGAGGAAGATGGCAGGGTGGTACTGTCAACAGCTGAGAACATCAGCTTACCTTTGGCTTTTTTGGCATCAATGATGGCGTGAAGCAACTCGGGGGTGGTGAGTTTGAGACTGATAGATACGCGCGAGCGGCGAGGAGTGTCTGGTTGTTGAGAGGCATCACTTGAGGCAGCAGCGGAGGCAGACAGACTCGCCGGTTTCCTCATAAATCGAGCATTGGAGACAGTGGAGGAATCAAGATCAGGTTTCAGTGAGAGCAGAACTGCCAAGGCAAAGGGAAGAGATTCAGTGAGACCTTCCCGTTCCAGAAAACCAGAGATGATAAGTGCCAACCTGGTGCTGTCCTGCACAGCGCTGAAGACTGACGGAGCTAGAGTTGACAGCAGCAACAATGCACTGCAACGTCCCAGCATCAGGGGACGAGGACGAAGCAGAGGTGGGAGGTAAAGTATCCAATTTGGCCGTGAGATCAGCAACAGACTACTTCAAATCACGGATCTCTTCACGGTGTACAGCTACGATGACCTCAACATCATCCACATGCTTGACCAGCGCAGGCAGGTGGTCCAAGGCAGATAACTTAGACCTGACAGAAGAGAACTCGGACTTGACGGAGGAGAGCTCGGACTGAACAGAACAAAGCTTGTTGGAAAAAGAATCAAGGTTCTCAGTACGTTTGCAAATCTTCGCTAGGGTCTCAACGATGTATTTAGTGTTTGCCACATCAGATGGCGGACTATCATCAGAGAGATGGACTAAAATAGTAGACGCAAGAGTAGGACTTTCGATTAAGTTTCGCACGCGATCGCAAGAAAATTTTCACTTTCCGTCACTTAATACGTCGAATTTCCGTAATCAGATCACGTCGGGGTCACCAATGTAGAAATTGAGGTTGTTGTGGGAAGATTCAATTCACTAAGAAACGCGATTACGTTAATTAATCACAGTATATTTACAAGACGTTTAAAGTTATATATTAGGTGTACAAATTAATAAGGTGCTTTTTTTTCATGAAAATCAGAATTTATTATAAAAAAACAAAAAGACATTTAACGGTCGAAATATTCCCCATTATTTTCGATGACTTTACTCCACCTCACTGGCAACTGACGAATTCCTTCGCGAAAGAAACTTGGCGGTTTTGACTCAATAAATTCATCGATACTTTTTCGGACCTCGTCGATTGTTTTGAAGTACTCATCAGCTAGGTGGTGTTGAAGAGACCGAAATAGGTGGTGGTCGGATCGGGCGAGATCAGGCGAGTAAGCCGCGTGAGGGAGAACCTTTCATCGTAATTCGCAGATAATATCCTTAGTCGCTTTGGCGACATGCGGTCGAGCGTTGTCATGTTGGAGAATCACTTGTGACCCTACTACTTCCGCTGTCAGTATATGGCCTCTTTTGATCCACTGCATCATTCAAATGAATAAGCTGTTGTTGATAAAACTTCGCAGTAACAGTTTGGCAAGGTTTAAGTAGCTCATAATATATCACACCCTTCATATCCCACCAGATACTCAGCATCACTTTTCTGGCATGGGTATTGGATTTCGGAGTCGACGTCGATGGTTCGCCGGGATTCACTCACGATTTTTTGCATTCAGGGTTGTATAACACCCACTTTTCATCGCCCGTAACGATTTTGTATAAGAAATCTCTTCTTTTAAATCGAGTGGGGGGGCCGACAGAGGTCGCTGAGCTGTGTAGTTCGTTTTGCGCAACAGTCGATGTTTTTTCACGATTTTTTCAAATTTTTTTTCATAGTTATCCGAGTAAAAGTATTAGAAAGTGCCTATTTGTGTGCCCACTCCAGATCGTGATAATTACCCTCCCTATTTGTGACTCCCATGCTCTGAAATCGTTAGTGTATCATCAATGTTGGCCTGTTTGAGGTTGGAATGTTTTTTCGAGATCATTTGACTTGTTGATATCGTACCGGCTAGTGTTACACTTTGTGGTGCAGATATCGCAATTTGAAATGCTTTTGGCCTCCGATTATGGATGGGAGTGACATCTCTGCTCACTCCTCAAAAACCACTGTTGCAACCTGCCAGATTACCGACACAGTTCTTGAGGAATAGAGGTGTGTTGGCGAGCCATTCAATCACCCATTGAGGATCTAGACGAGCTAGGGAACCCTCTGAAGAGATTTACAGGAAAACCCACCCCCAGCTTGGCTCTCATCGGGCTTGAATGCACAGAACCCAGGGATCACTCCAGCACTGAAACCTCCCCAAATACAACTGTTATTCAAGCCGAGGAAATATCCGACATGTCAGACCCACTACCACCTCTTGATGATCGTAGTATAAATCCTCAACTCAGACAGTTTCTTCTTCTCATGCTACAAGAAAACAGAGCCTCTTCGAGCAAAATCC
Source organism: Diachasma alloeum (assembly GCF_001412515.2). Lineage (NCBI taxonomy): Eukaryota > Metazoa > Arthropoda > Insecta > Hymenoptera > Braconidae > Diachasma > Diachasma alloeum. The sequence goes on from NW_021681632.1 coordinate 22,108, forward strand.
TTGAAAAACAGAGCGAAACTGCGGAGCGTCTCTCGCTTTTGGAAGCACATGTGATGAAAAACAATACCAAACAGTCATTGGCCATTCAAGAAGTCAAAACGAGGATGGATTCTGTAGAAGCTGATTTTGCTCAAGCCAAGGCCTCACTAGAAAATAAAATCACCCAATTCACGACTGCTCCCTGGTCCTGCTCTGAGACTTATCCGAGTAATGAAGCTATCAAAAACCTTGCTGATAAGCTTGAGGAACAAGACAAAGAAAATCGTAAAAATAACATTATTATAAGGGGTCTGCCACTCCCCAAAAACGGTCTGAATGAGGGCATCACACATTTCCTGCTGGAGCACTTCCAGTATCAAGGTCTCATTCTCAACGTCAAGCCTTTCCGTAAAGAAATAAATATTACCATAAGCATGGCCTCTGTCACGTTGGAGTCATGAGACTCAAAACAAGATATCTTACGTCGTAAAAGAGTGCTCTCCAACCAAAACAGTCTTAACAAATCCGTCTACATCCAAGCGGATCGCACGGAAAGGGAGAGAACATGTATGTCAAATCTGAGAAAGTTTGTTCGTGATCTGCAGCCGGATGGTAAGGGTGTTCATTACAGCTACGATAGAGTAACTGTTAATAAGACTCGATACAAATGGGACATGAACTTGGACAAGGTAATACTCTCTCCAGGTGGCTCCAATAAGTCTCGCCCCCGCTCATCACATGTTGCTGATCAGATCCGCTCAGCACAAAAAAACTAGGTGTGACTCGGATCTCCTTCTGGAACTATTCAGGATTTTTCAGGTGGGAGACCCGAGAATTTTCCATGTTATCAGATGTTATTTGCGTCACGGAAACCTGGAGACTTGATGAGAATCCAGGGCTCTCTGCTTTTCGGAATGACTATAATCCAACTTGGTTTCGTGCCAAGAAAGAAATACCTGGCTCTAGAGGGAGGGGAGCTGGTGGTCTCCTCACTCTCCTTAAAAAAGGCTTGAACTTTGAGGTGCTAAGTATCTGTGACGAGTGGTATTTTATGAACCTGGACCTGAATGACTGCACTTTATTTATCTGTTCTGTGTATTTTAACGCGAAAATGAATATCTCGGTTGCTCTGGAATCTCTCCAAGCTGAGATTACGAACGTTTGTGACTCGTACAGTGACCCCATGATCATTGTGGGGGGGGGGACTTCAACTGCCGCATAAAAGACCTGGGTGCTTGTGACCCTAACCTAGTCGATGCTCCATCCTGTTCCCAGCGCGCTGCTCCCTCGACTCTGAGAGACCTCCTGCAAAGAGCATGGACTTGTAGGACTTCATGGCGGACAATGGCCTCATAGTGGTAAATGGCAGGCTTCCTAGAGACTACCCGGGGCAATTCACCTTTATTGATCATCAAGGGAAAAGCACCATAGATTCAATTTTTGTAACAATGAACTATATCTCATTCATTTCGGATTTTGTTGTTGACACTTCGATATCTTCCTCGGGGCACTTCCTTGTAAACCTGACCCTAGCTGATCCTGCTTCTACCCAGGTAGATAGATAACTCTCCAGTCAACCTCCAGAGCAATACTCTCGTCTTGTCTGGAATTGCAGAGACGAAGAAGTTTTCACTAGATACCTTGAAGAAATTGATTATTCTTTTCCTCCCTCTGTTGAGATTGAAGTAGCATACGATTTTTTGTGTAACTCTATCTGGGAGGCAGCTGGATCGGCCGGTATGGTGATACTCCCAAAGAAAGCCACTGGATCTCCAAATAAAATAGCTAAAAAACCCTGGTTTGATGATATTTGCAAAGTCAAGAAAAAAGAGAAAGAAAATGCCTTAAAAATTGCAAAAAAAAATTGAGTTCTGTGAGCCTCATGTGAGTATCTATATCGAATGTAAAAACTCGTCTAACCAGACAAAAAATGAGAAGAAGAAATGTTTTGAACTAGAAATTAAAGAAAAGTTAGTCAACATCAGAAATGCAGCGGATTTCTTGGCGGCTATCCGAAGCCTCAGGATCACCTGCTATATCCCGGGTTTACCAGTTGAAATATGGAATGAATTTTATAGACATATATACCCTCCTAGGGTCTTTTGCGATCTTAGGGTGCTAAGAGTGAATAATCCGTGGTTAGACTGCCCGATTTCTTTAGAGGAATTAGATGAGGCTTTTGCAGGCTGTAAACGCGGCAAAGCCCCTGGCTCTGACATGATTTCAAACGATTTTATCAGGGCGATGCCACGGGGGTGGAGGGAGTTCACTTGGGGCCTGTTCAACAAATTTCTGAGTGAAGAAACTGTTCCAGCCTCCTGGACAAACGTAATTTTCTCAATGATTCATAAAAAGGGTGATAAGAGCGATCCCTCCAACTACCGAGGCATTGCCCTGCTAAATTGCCTCCCTAAACTTTTCACCAGTATCTTATGTCGTCGTCTCGATAACTGGGAGGAAACGGTTGGAGTCCTCCCTGAAAGCCAAGCTGGCTTCAGGAGAGGACGATCCTGTCTTGACAATATTTTTGCTGCCAATGTGACTATTCAGATGCAGTTGACATTGGGAGAATGCTTAGTGTACAGCTTGTTTATTGAATTTCGTAGGGCTTTTGATTCTGTCTCTCACGCCCTGCTGTGGAATCAATTGCACAGTCTTGGTGTGAGGGGCAGATTCATTAGAATTATCAAAAGCTTACACGACAGGGCCTCATTGCGGCTGAGATCGGGGGGTTGTTTATCTGATGCTTTTGAAATCACGGAGGGCGTCCTGCAGGGGGAGATGTTGAGCCCTCTGCTCTTCATTCTCTTCCTGCATGACATTGAACAAGCCTTCCGAGCTGAAGGCCTATATGGTCCCAGTATTAATGGAGACACCGATGTTTTATTATTAATGTATGTGGACGATCTAATACTCCTCGCGTCCTCGCCCGTTATTTTGTCTAGGATGGTTGCCATTCTCCGGCGATACTGTGATGCTAACTCTCTGTGTGTCAACACCAGCAAAACCATGATTGTTGTTAGTCGATGCGGGGGTCCTATAAGGGGAACTAGATATGCGCTTTCTCAGGATGGCGTTTTGATGTTAGTAGGGGATTTTGTATATAAAAATGAAGAATTAGAAAATGTCCCCTTTTACACATACTTAGGTGTACCTATTTCTAGCTCCTCTTTGGGTTTAACTGCTGCTATGGGGGCTATTGAGAAAGCAAAAAATGCCTCAGGAACTATACGTTCCATTCTAGCAAGGGCACCTGCAGATTCGTGGTCTACTGTATTAAAATTATACTTTAGCATGCTAACCTCCACTCTTCTATATGCAGTCCCTGCCTGGGGCTTAAGATATTGTGATCTGATTGAGTGTGCACAAGTGCGTTTCTTCAACAAATATTTGTTAATTCCTTCGAATACCCCAAACTACCTCGTTAGGATGGAAGCTGGTGTGAGTAAGCTGACACTGCAAGTTGCGAAACTCTGTATTAATTGGATTATAAGAGTTCTTGAAATGAATGAGAATAGGCTCCCTAAAAAATGTCTTCTACGTCTTTTTGAGCTGATATCTCGTAGGAATTGTGACGAAAAATATAACTGGTTAATCCAGTTTTTTAGTTTATGTGATGGTATTGAGATTCCCTTTTTGAGCTCTCTGAAGAGCTCGCCTTCCCCAGAAACGTGGACACTATTGGAGCCTACCCTCCTTCGATCTCTCGAAGAACATCTGACTCGACAGGATATTTTAGCAGCGGAGCCATCGAATTTCGTACAAATTAAGCTACCCTCAAGTCCCTCAGGACCCTCACTAGCCGCGGCAAAGTACCTCTTAGAACGATCCCCGATTTCTTATAAGAGAATCAAAGCTCAAGTCAGGCTAGCTAACAAATTTTCTTGCTCCTTGCTTGTTAATGGTAAATTTCATAAGCTTGATCCAAAGTTAACGTGTCCATTGTGTACTTTAAATGATCTCAAGACTATCGAGCACGTGATCCTGAGGTGCCCAATGTACAATGCGCCCAGAACACAACTTCTCTCATGTTATTTTGTGAATGGATGGACGAATGAAAATTTAGCGCTATTCATCGATTGTGAAACTTCGGAAAGTACTAAGGCCCTATATACTTTTATTTCTGAAGCAATGAGCACAAGGGAAGAAATACTAAATCTGTGTTGAAATCTGTGTTAGAACTAAATTTCTCACTTTTTCGTGTACACTTCATTGTATACTCTACTTTTCTCTTCTGCTCGAAACACCGTGTGAAATGGACTGAGCTGATATGTGTATATATTGCGATCTTTTATGTGTAATGAATTAGCTCGTATGCTTATCTTCATATTTTTATTTTATGTTTGATTACTGTTTTATATGTATATTTTTCTAAACCTCTGTCCTCCCTTGCTATGAGAGAAGTCTCGAAAGCAATAAACTAAACTAAACAAACTTTTAAATCGAGTGAACAGAGATAGCGCCGACTCCAGTCGTCGCTCCTTACTTTCGGGGCTCAGATCATGAGGAACCCATCTACCCTCCTTTTGAATTTTGCCCAGCTGATGTAGGCGATAAAAATTGCATTGTTGAGTCAATCCGAGTTGTAGTGCAAGCTCTGTTTGGCTTTGAGCAGAATTTTCAGCCAGTTGTTCGAGTTCTTCATCGCCGAATTTTTGCGGCTGACCCGGCCGTTCTCGATCCATTGAGGTGAAAATGGATTTCATTTAAAAGACTTCAACTATGTATCAATCTTCACAAAAGAAATTACTTCATATAATTCAATCACAGAATTACTTCAAAGACAGAATATTGAATTCTACTCATACACAAAAAAATATAAATTAAAAACAAATCTTTCGAGAGATCTATTTGGAGATTTTACTAATGATGAAATCCTAACAGCATTCAAAAATCTACACCCGAGAGATGTTGAAGTTCTAAAAGTCACGAAAACAGTCTCCTTAAAAAAAAAAAATTTCATCTAGTCCAAATATGTAGTAATTCCATAGTACCTGAATTAACAAAAAAGAATATAATTCTTCATCAGAAGGTATATTGGGAACCTGTCCATAAAAAAACATTTTTCAGTGTAAGAAATGCCAACGACTAGGGCACTCGAGCAGAAATTGTTGTTTATTTTTCCGCTGTGTAAAATGCAGCGGTGATCACAAACCTGGAGAATGTTTTCTCTTCAAAAATTCCGATAGAGAATTATTAAAATGCAGTAATTGTCAACTTAATGGAAACCCAGCACGCTATAAAGGCTGCCCATATTATAAAAGTGCAATGGAAATTGTAAATGCTGACCACCAAATGATCAAAGAGAAACAAAACTATAAAATTAAAGTCACTAGTAATAGGATTATTCCTGGAGTATCTTCTGTAGAATCCGTTAGGGTCAGAGAACACACAAGTAAATAAAAAAACAAGAAGTTAGTCACGAACGAGAATTTCTCAACCAGAGACCGCTAATTTTGATTAGAATAATTTCCCTAGTCAACCTAAAGTTGAAGTGATCCGCTCATGGGCTGAGAATATGAAGAATCAAATTATTTCACCTACCGCAGTAAACCACAGAACGATCGTAGACCAAATTGAAATAAATAAAGAAAACATTGCATTAATACTGGATCACCTCAAGCTCACTAACGACGGCGAGAATTAGAATCAATTCGAATGTCGATGATAATGGTAACTCGTTAATTATTAATGGTCCAAATATTATAATATATCAATTAACCTAAATTCACTAGTTAGACACCAAAGGAGATGTTACCTACTTACATTCCTAGATAAAAATAACATAGATGTGGCTCCTATTGATCGAGCAAAATGGAGTAAGAAACATAGAATAAAATTTGACAATTACAATTTAATAAGAAATCATTGAAGTAATTCCAAATTCTCCGGAGAAACGGCAATTAGTTTTCGCAAGTATATAAAATATACAACCATCAATTACCCGAACTCAAAAAATAATACAATCTTTGAATACACTATTATTAAAATAAAAACAATAAACTCCAATACATTATTTGTCATCAGGGTGTGGGCTACCAACGCTGAAAATCGCAAAAAAATCTTTCTTGATCAATTAGACTCTTTATTTGATGAACTCAAATTATTCGATGATAATGCTATATAATGACGAGATCTAAATGCCAGACATCAATCATACGGCGAAACATGCATTAATTGTAGAGGTTGATTCGTGTACTATTGGGAAATTGCAAAGGCGCATAAATTTAAACGAAATCCTATCCCCCTGACGAGTATACTTTCATACAATCAAAATCATTTCTTGATCCAGCACTAATCGATCCCAGACTCAATATTAAAAATCTAATCAACAACAAAATACCTACACACATCTTCGATAATGATTATAAAGCGTTGACCGTTGTCGTTGGATTGGATTATTCCATGAGCATAGATATGTCAAATAATCCAGAAAGTGAGATTAAATTTACAAAAATACCAATTGGGAATTTTGAACCAAATATCTTCTTGACCATTACGAACTGAATATACCTGATGATAAAAATGTAACTAACCAAGAAATTGACGAATACACTAAGAATGTTACCGACTACATCACGTCAGCCATTGAATCACAGATCCCTAAAGAAAACAATCAGGAACTATTCACAAATATTTGAATAAAAAAATACAGAAATTGCAATAAGTTGAATCTGAACTTTTAACCATATATAACAATAGCCTAAAAAACGATGAAAACAAATTGAATCATAGAACACAATACATACAAAACTTACTGAAAACCTGCAAAACAAATTTTAATTCCGCATTTAGCTTAGCTGTCGAAAAACACTAGCAAGATATTTATAAAAAAGTTGATTTTGAAGACACTAAGAAATTTATGCTCATAATTAATAAGTTTTTCGGACCAAGAATAGAACAAATAATTGAAGAATTACGAATAAATTCGAATAGTAACTCACTACTAACTGAGGCCAGTTGCGATATCAATAAAATCCACGTCAGTGACCACAGGTACATAGGTAACGATGAAACTAATTTAATGATTGTTATCGGCACTCACCATCAGACAGTAAACTCACCTCGTTACGTGAACGAAAACACTCAACTAAAAGAATTGGTTGATACTAATATCCAAAACATTACATCTGAGATGCTGAATGATAACAAATGGCACATTTGTCACCGAATTCAGTCAGAAAAATAAAGCCACAAATGGTAGATCAAACTTACCAACAGAAGAATATTTCACTGATGCAATCACGGTAAAAGTGATGCTCAATTATTTACCTAATAAAATCTGATGTGGAATTGACGGAATACCTTCAATAATAATTGAACACCTTCCAGAAATAATGATTACAGACTTACCAAAATGTTTTAATAACGCACTAAATAATTACTACTTCCCAAAAAAAAAAATAGCGCTAGTTACCCTCATGCACAAAAATTTGAGAAATTTAACCGACCCAATAAGCTACCGACCGATTAGTATCACTCCCTCATTTAGTAAAATATATGGAGCTGTCATAAAAAATTCTATCGTAGCTTGAGAACAATCAAACAAGATTATTCCTGATAACCTATATGGCTTCAGGCACCGTCATTCTTATAATGATTTTTCTTCGGCCTCAACAAATACAGAATAAAACCCGAACCCAATATTCTCGATTATCCAAACACTGACAAATCATTACTTTCGTTCTCGCAATCCGACAAGTCTGAAAGGCCAAAAACCACAACGATCAAACTGGACTCCAGGAACCATCAACAGCTCATTCAATCGTTACTTCGAATATTACGCGTATAACTTAACCTTATAAAAACAAAAACAAATGCTTTTGACAAAAAACTGCGCCAAAAAAAATTTTGTTTGTTTTTTACTGGAAAATTGAAATTTTTGAAAAATACAAAGAAATAAAAACGAAAGCCAAGTTAGGAATGCCAAATAAATGGGTATAGGACACGATCAGATGTCGATAAAAAAATAGTTCTAAATACAAAAAGTTTTTTTTTTTAATTCTCCACAAAATAAGAAATCAGTAGGAGCAGGACCAATATCCTTGGCGCGGATCAGTAGATGGAGGAATAGATTGATATAAAGAGTGAGTAGAAAAATTCAGCGCTAAGAACGTTGGTCCTGCTGCTCCTACTGATTTCTTATTTTGTGGAGAATTAAAAAAAAAAACATTTTTGTATTTTTTTTTTGGTTCCATATGTATACCCTCTCGGGTTTTTACATTTTGTTCCCTTCCCTATCTGTGTTAACATGGGCCGACTTACTTAATCCCCAACTGCACCCCATTCGGGATTGGACTGCCAGGGAAACCATGGAAAACCTCAGTCGTGCAGCCAGCTGATAGTGCAAGGATTCCACTCTTTCCATTGGTCACACTGACTCAATGGGCACAGTGGTTCTCTACATTCGTGCCTAGCGACTGTAGTCTCATGCGGTTAGGTGTGCCCAAGCGGACACCGATCCAAGTACTGGGCAGATTGAACGCTGCTTAGCCCGGATGACCGCCGGAGCCACACACTCCCCGCGTGACCACTACAGTCACTCGAAACCACTACAGTCACTGTTTTTGTATTTAGAACTATTTTTTTATAGACATCTGATCATGTCCGATACCCATTTATTTGACATCCCTGACTTGGCTTTCGTTTTTAGCTTCCCGATCTATCGGGTAGTTATAGTAATGACCCCGGAAATCGAATGCGGAATTTTCATGATTTGTCCACGTTTCTTGACGTTTAGAATTATTTTCAACGAATTTTGAAGACATGTTCGTGTGTGTGTGCGTGTGTGTGTGTATGTATGTAAACAAAATTTTGCCCGACGATTACTCTTGAACGAATGATATGATTCAATTTTTTGTTTTGCAATCGATGCATCTTTGTGTAACTTAGAACTGATTAGTTCGTGAAGACGAGCGTCTCAGCGGTTCTCAGTTATTCGCAAAAAACATGTGAAAAAACGCCAAAAGAGACGTTTTTTTCACTTATTTGATCATTTTTCCAGTGGAAATGATGCAATTTGGATTGTTGTCCATTCTATCGATGAATCTTCGTATGCAGTAGAACAAAGTGGATTTTTGACAAAATTGACTCAGGCGTTTTCCAGTTATTCTAAAAATAAAACATTTGGAACTTCAATTTTTTTAAAATTATCATAGCTCTGATTCCATAAGTGATCACAACAATTATCTCCATAAAACTGCCACGTGAGGTGGAATGGGGGGACATGGACCAGGGGATGAAATGGACCGCGGGGAAAAATGAACCCGTGTGCCCTGAACGACTGAATACACGGGCTCAGAAGATGAAAATTAGAAAGACTATGTGGTGAAATTAATATAGAAGGGATTGTATGCATTAGAAGGGGCGAAGAAGAGTCAATAGAAAAGATCAATATGACTGAGACATAATCAGATGAAAAGAAGTGTACTGTGATAGAATTTCCAGTATTCTGGGTCAGGAGTCCATTTACTCCCTTGGTTCACAACCCTCATTGAGTCACGCGTATCTACTCAACCACCAGAATTGATTGAATTAGATGAGAACAATTGACTTTACCATTCTTGAATTATTGGAATGGATCATGAAAATTTCGTCGCACAGATTTTTGAAAAAATTATGATAGAGGACAGGTGAGGAGAACACTAATCGGCAATGATTCGCAATGATAATCTGGAGCATTACTGAAAATCAGCATAAATGCAGGAAAAAACCGAGAGAATTCACTCGCTTTCGGAACGATAGAATGGAAACGTGAATACGAATGTAATATGTTTCGTCTATGAATTCCTTCATTTTTTCACATTATATTCGAAAGAGCTCTACAGAAACATGTTTTCCAAACGAACTGTCAGCAGTTGATGAAGAAGGATCCTAATCGATTTGATTATCAACCGCGGTTTAATGTAAACGCATGCGCACTCTCTGAAATCTGGCTTATATATACTGTACTCCATCAATCAGCTGTGAACGTTCGAGCGAATCGAAACACTTTCACAGCTCTCTGAAGAATAGTCACATTTTTCATTAGAATATATTTCTTATTGTTTTTTTTTGGTTTCGTATATAATAATCCCACTTTTGTCTGCCGAAGGCGACAGAATCGTATTGATAAAGATTTGTCTGCTACAAGCGATATCAAATTTGTGTTGATAAAAAAATTATCTGCCAAAAGTGACATAAAATTTGTATTGATAGAAAATTGCCTGCCAAAGGCGACATAACATTTGGGTTGATAGAAAAAATCGTCTGCTAGAAGCGACAGAATATTCTTGTTGACAAGAATTCGTCTGCCAAAGGCGACTGAGACTTTATATTATTTATCAAATTCAAGAGACATAAGGACGATAATTCAGTCCCGAGAAAAATGAAAACTAAGTGAAAATCGTCAAGAACTAGAAATAAGGAGAGGAAAAAAGCCCGCCAGGAAAGAACCTGAAAATGTCGGTTAAAAAAGATGGAAAGAAAAGACAAGAACAGCAGAGAACATGCATTAGAGCTTTACGGTCAAAGGACGAGTTCATGCAATTGGAAAAGAAAAAAAATCTGATTAGATTGCAGCAAATGAGAAAGGAAAAAGAATTCCAGAAGAAGGAAAAAAAGACCAACAGGGAAAGATTGCAGAGTTATAGAAGACTGGATAGTGAATTCAGGGAAAAAGAAATAATGAAGAACAGAATACGGATTTCGAAAAAGAGGAAACAAAATGTCCAATGGGGAAAAAATAAGAAGCAAAAGAATTTGAAAAGGATGAAATTACGTCATATATGTATATCGGTGGATAGGGCGGAATATATACATATAGGGCGGAATATAGGCAAAAAGAGGGCGAGAAGGATAGAATGAGGAACAAAGTATTAAGGCGCAATGAAGAATTCATAATCAATGAGCGCAAAAGCAACATGATCAGGAATACAATTTTGAGACAAAGACGACAGTATATAAAGAATGAAATTGTGAAGAATCCGCAGAGAATGAGAGTACTTCGGTAGGATCCGAAGTACCGTAAACTGGAATCTGCTTAAAATGTCACACAAAATAAAATGTTGAGGAGAAATTTAGCATACGTGAAGAATGAGATACAAAGAAACATCAATGGTAATGAAAAATTGCGATTAATTCACTGGTATAAAATGAACACTGGTCAACAAAATGGCTAACGCATGACGATTATCAGAAAACTCAGAGGATATTCCAGGAAAGAAAGATTGAAGAACAAGCAAAGAATTTCCGACAAAAGACGACGTTCACAATATAAGTATTGAGGAGCGAACAAAAAAAACGATCAAATAGAAAAAAGAGACAGACCAATATATTTCGGTATCGGAACACTCTCTATGATAGGCTCATGAAAACCAAAGATCAAAATCCCACGGCAAAACTGATGCTACAATTCATCCAGTTTCGTGCGGCAACTCCTGAGTATGTATGCTGTTGTTGCGAAGGCCTTTTCTTCAAGTTTCCGTTGTAAAATTGAATAAGTGGAAAATTGTAGAAGCCAGTGGTGAATAATTTGTCAATAACATCAATAATTTTGATTCAGTTTTCATCTGCGAAACATGCGAAACAAGAGATATGCTTATAAAGCTCAAGTGTACAAACTATCAACTGATAATGGTCTTCAGTTTAGGAAAATTCCGCCGGCGGTGAAAGAATTAACTGATCTTGAAAAGAGAATGGTAGCGCCAATACTGAATTTCATGCAAATTCGGGCATTGAAACCTTATGCATTGAATCCCCAATTGGGTTTGAAAGGCAGTGTATTGAACATTCCCATTGAAATAAATGATATGCTACAAGTTTTACCACGTCAATTCAATAAAATGCGAACGATCCAATTGAAATTGAAAAGACATGTCGATCACAAAAGTCATTATATGTTCGAATCTATAAGACCTCAGAAAGTGTGTGAGGCATAAATATATTTAATGGTAAATATGTACTTCATCAACCTCAAGTTTAATTGTGTGCATAGAGCAAGTCCATGTTACTGCCTGAGTTTTGTGGTTATAATAGTTGCTGTTATTCATCAACTGAGTATGGTAGGGGGTATCGAGATAGGGGAGGAAGGGGAAGCGCATACGCACATTGAACCTATCCTCAAAAACAATTCAGTTTCATTTTTTTCAAATTAACAATTTCGACAACTAATTTATTGAATAACCACTTTAGCGTTACCCGAGGCCACGACGTAGACGTAGTGGTTACAGGCCTCAAAGAAGAGCCTGGCACCACTATTCCCTTAAAATTATTAAAAATAAATACACCTTCGGGGGCTAATTAAGAAAGGAAATTGTCCCTGATCTAACAACACCTCCATCATCCCACCTGATGATAATATCATATTTATTCTTAAACAATTTCTGTAATATTCTATGCGAAACAATGAGTGTTTGTGATAGTCTATTATGACTTTATAATTCACATAATCACTCACAATAATTAGTTTCGTAGTACAGATTGGACAACTCCATTTCAAGTAGAGATTCAATAATTCGTTCAAATACATGTGGACTCTAAATCCAATTAATTAAATAAATTCAGTTCAATATGGATTATCGATCAACGAGAGAAATTCAAAGAAGCCATCTACTCTTCCTTGTTATGGAAATACTCGGTTGAAAACAATTTTACCTATCTTCTCCCTTGTCCTCACCAATCCGACTCCATATTTCGGCAAGTACGACTTGAAATCCCTCCAAACACGTTCTATGTTCTGCGTGTGGATGTTCTTCTCATGAGAGTTGAAAAACTGATATTTGTGGTTAACTCGTCTGTGGATGAATCCACGAATTCGAAGGCCTTTGTATCCGGCCCACCCGTCTGAGTACACTGTACTGCCGGGTTGGACGTGTTTTACTATCAGTAGTTGGAGAGTATTACCTTTCCGATTTGGAACTGGTATGACAAAAATTCGTTTAGTCTCTCTGTCGTAAATGCCAAGCAGCCACTGGCCCTTGGTCTTTCTGCCTCTATTATACTTTCTCCCACCTATCCCCTAGTCTCATCTACCTCGACAACTTTGCCTTCCCCACCCAACTTCTTACTCGTCTCGATATTGTACCATGCTTTCAGAATTAAACTAATTCTGTTGATTCATAACCACGTGGTTATATTTGATAGTTCATGCTCTATTTGTAAATTCTTAATTGTGATTTTATCTACAATTATGTAATTTATTATGACTCTGAATAATATGTTAATCTTGATTTTAGTGTTAGCAAACCAAGATCCAGTGAAGACACTTAGTTAAGTGTCACACTGTCTCCTGACTTGTTTACCTTTTCTGTTTTTCTGATAATATGTGTTTCTACATCTCCATAATAGAGTTTCGGAATTATATTGCATTGGCTCACCACAATTATTACAATAATTATGGGATCTCAATACTCCTTTGTTCATTAGAAATTTAATTACCTTAAATTAATTAATTAATTGCTATTGTTAAATTAATTGATATTGTAAAAACATATTGATTTTTTGTTTTTCTTTTTAATCATTTCGGCACCTATTTATTTTGAATTTGTGATACGGAAAGTGAATATATCGAATTTACTATGAAAATAATTAATTTAGATGTGAGGGTGGTATTGTACACGTTTACCTATTTAATTACCACACCTCTCTATGAAAAGTAGAACATTGAAGTAAACGCAAAATATCTGCAAAACCATAAAAATGACCATGACACAGCAATAGTTTCATAGCTGATAATAAATATAGCAATGATGCGGAAATTCCTGGGGAATCTGTTCAATGTCGTGATGAAGAGATGAAAACTGATAATGAACATTCTGAGAATTTTATCAATATAAATCAAATAAACAATGATGAAGTTTTACTTACGAATAACAATGCTCAAGCAGTAGATGGATATGCACCAATCGTTAATGTGATCGCACCAGGATAAGACAAATATCCATTACCATGGCATGAACTCGTTAATTTGGACGAATTATGCTTTCCAAAAATATTTGCGGGACACTCATTTGATTTAACCAAATTGATAAATTATTCAAATCGCATAAAATCCGAAGCGAGGCGTTATGATCGCCGATCGTGTATTCCTTCGAGGATTTTATTCATGGCGAAAAAGAATTTCGAGATGTCATGCCTATCTAGCACAAACATATGCTTAAGACGGACAAAGAGGAATATGAATAACGAGATACGTGCTAAAGATGTTTTGAATGATGCGTTCAGAGATCAATTGATTGAGTTTGATGATGCATACCGAATGCTCAAGCATATTCGATCATCTCCAGCGTTTTGGGAAAGTAAAAAGAAAGAATTATTAGCAAGGATTCGGCAATTAGGGAAACCAACCTTGTTCCTGACATTATCAGCAGGAGAAAGTCACTGGCCCGAATTAATACAACTTCTTATGAAATTCAGTGAAGAAGGGCATGCATTGTCTGCTTTAGAAGCATATAACTTAGATTATGATACCAAAACCAATTTGATGAAGAACGATCCTGTCACATGTACTCGATACTTCGATCACAAAATGATGAATTTTATGTGGTTGTTGAGACAAAAGAACAGCATATTTGGGGAAAATTATGTGGAGGATAGTTATGAACGTGATGAATTTTAACAACGCAGTACTCTGCATGAACATATACTTCTGTGGTTGAAAAACGCATCTCATTATGATGAGGACAGTAGTGATGTCCATACAAAGGTGTACATTGATTTCATTGATCTGATTTTCACTTGTAAATATGAGAAAGATAAACCTTATATCAACTTTCCAACACATACCCATAGTCATACCTGTTACAAAGGACAGAAAAAGAAAGAATGTAGATTCCATATTCCTTACCCCGTTATGAGGCAAACAATGATTCTCAAGCCATTAGCGAAGAATGAAAAAGCGCCTAAGGCCTATAAAGGAATCGGAGACTTGATGAATAAATTTCATGCTCAGAGCATATCGATGGATTATAATGAAGTATTCAAAAAATTGAATATGACTGAGGAAGAATATATCCTAGCGATATGAAGTACATTACAACGAAAACGTGTCTTCTTGAAAAGATCCAGTCTTGAAGTTGCTATAAATTCATATATTCCAGACATATTGCAGTTGTTTGAATCTAATATAGATTTACAAATTGTACTCGACGATTATGCATTATTGAGCTAAGTCACCAATTACATTAGTAAAATTGAAGGTGGCTTATCAAAGTTACTAAGAGAAGCTGCCATAGACTGTGATAATGAAAATAAGAATGTCAAGGAAAAATTTCGCAAAATCACAAATGTTTTTTGTAATAGTAATCTAATGTCTGCTCAAGAAGGTGCATATCATGTGTTATCGTTATTTCCATCTAAATCGAGCAGAAAGAAAATATTCCTCAATACCAGCCCAATATCAAACGATGATGCATTGAAAAAAATAAATGAAGATTCGCCTGAACTATATATGGATGATGCATTTGGAAAGTATAGTAAGAGACAGAAGGATTTGAGGAACATTTGTCTTGCTGATTATGTGGCAAATTATAAACAACCCAAAAAGAATCGTTTCAACGATGGTTCTGATAATGATGGAGACAATGAATGTAATGCTCATACTCTTTGACAGTAGACAGCAATAATCAGATATCGACGATATCAGCTCAAACAAGATCCTACAAATTATGATCGTGAAAATATATTGCTGTTTATGCCTTGGTGGAATGAAAAACTCGAGGTCGAAAATGTTGAGTATGAACGAGTATATACAAATAATAAGAAAATTATAGATGAAAATTAAGCAAAATTTGGAATAATAAGTGATGAAACTATAGATGATGCATTACAACAAGTCGAGGACGATAATCCTGCGAAGGACAAATAAGACGAAAATGATAATGAGATCCTTGATGAGAATTCCGTTTCAAAAAATGTCGACATTCTGCAACAAGGTGGTGAAGATGGTAATGCTAATAAGAATATAGCAAACACTGTTCAGAAGAACGTGTATACATGCGCTACAGGAGTGAAAGAGGAAACACTGCATGATATGATGAAAGCATTGAATTGCAAGCAAAAAGAGTTTGTAATGCACATATTGAACTGCTCTGAAACTGGGCAGATACCATTCAGAATATTCTTGAGTGGGTCTGCTGGTGTCGGAAAGAGTACTATGATTTATACATTCCATCAATTAATAACCAATCATTTTGATAATTTACCCGGCGGAAATATGGATAAAATAATTGTATTGTTATATGCACTCCCAGGCAAAGCTGCATTTCTTATCAACGGCGTGACATTACTTACTGCAATTCAGCTACCATGCAATATGTTTGGCGTTTAATTATCAGAATTGTCGAATGATGTAACTAATACGATCCGAGAAAAGTTGTCGAAATTGGAATTTCTGATAGTTGATGAAATTTCTATGGTCGGCTCGACGATATTGGGTTACGTAGATACACGATTGAGACAAATCAGAAGCGTAAATGAATCGTTTGGAGGCCTTTCTGTTATAGCTGTAGGCGATCTCAATAAATTGCCTCCTGTCAAAGATAAGCCCGTATACCAGGTTTCGTAGAAAAATCAAATGGCTGTCTCTATGGACATCAATCCGCTATGGGAAGAGTTTGAATTCTATGAATTGACTGAGATAATGTGAAAGAAAGATGATTTAGCATTCATAATTGCATTGAATAATTTGGCGCTTGGTGAAATGTCGGAGGATAATGTAAAATTGATTCAATGGCGAGAAGTCTTACATAAAATTGATGTGCCTCCTACAGCATTAAAATTATATGCCACTAATGCAAATGTGAGAGCTTATAATTCTGAAAAAATTGGCACGAGCAGAAGTGAATTGATTGTGTCTACTGCAGAAAATATATCCCCAAAAGATGTGAATAAACAAGCCAAAAATTGTCTTCAAAAAATGCTGAAAAATGATCTTAATGCTAATGAATTACAAGACAAGATTGAACTCAAAATAGATATTAAATATATGATGATCAACAACATTGATGGGGAAGATGGTTGAGTTAATGGGGCGTGCGGAATGTTAAAATATATGACATTTTAAAAAAATACAAAAATTCCAGTAATTCTGTGGCTAGATTTTCAACTCGAAAGGGTTGGTATGAAGGCGAGAACCCGTTTCTGCAACTACATGAAAGGTCAGAGTATTGGTGGCAGTTTAACACCAATAGAAAAAGTTTCTATTCGTGGTGATATGGCAGACAGCTCCAAATACCAAATCATTCGAAATCAATTTCCAGCGATTCCCGATGAAGGGATAACGATCCATAAAAGCCAGGGACAAACATACAAGGAAATATGCTTAGATTTCA
This sequence comes from Diachasma alloeum, assembly GCF_001412515.2. Lineage (NCBI taxonomy): Eukaryota > Metazoa > Arthropoda > Insecta > Hymenoptera > Braconidae > Diachasma > Diachasma alloeum. Next base: position 39,396 of record NW_021681632.1, read on the forward strand.
CAAAGCAAGAATGAAGAACTACGCAATTATTGTACGTCGCGTTGAGTAGAGTCACGAAAGTCAGTGGTTTATATATTTTAGGGAAAATTAAACCACCTGCAGCGAAGAAGTCGGCGTTGCAAACCACGTTCTCGGTTTTACGCAAATTGACTCGTTTGAGGAATACTAGACAATTGAAATTATCGTACGATAACTTTACGCACCGGGATAGCTTACAATTTGTGCATTAGAATGTTGGTATCTTGAAAAAGAAATTGATTCATTTAACTGAAGATCAATGGTTCCATAGAGGTGATGTACTTATTTTCGGTAAAACCTTAAGCAAAGCGAGCGATGAGTTGGAGATAAAAATTATAAAATTGTTTTCCGATCAGATTTCAATAGGAATGGTCGAGGAATGATTTGGTATATTAAAGATCATATGCAAATAGTAAATATCGCAGATGCATGTAAATCTACTGCAACAGTTATCATTGAGGTATTCGTGCTGAAAGTAACTGAATATTATTTAATTTCCGTCTACAAATCCCCAAAAACTACAAAAGCAATGTTCGAAGGAGCTGTTAAGAAGATAATGGATTACATTCCTGATGGAAAGGAAAAAGTTCTCATGGGCTACTTCAATTACCATATTTCAAATAAAAATATTGATCTAAAGACTTATCTAGTCAATTATTTGAATGGTTATCAATTAAGAACTCAACTGCCGACGGATAGCGTAACAACTAATTTCAATACTCAAATTGATCTCATTTTCACCAATTTCGATAATGTCATTGCTGGGGTTTATGAAACATATTTTAGTTATCATAAACCAATCTATGCCATTGTTTCGGAGAAACCGCGCAGTACAAGGGATCAAATCTTCCGTAATGTTGATGATATAAATGTTTATAGTGATCAAAACGAAGAAAGTCAAACAGAGGCATGCCCAAAATTCGGTCAAATAACAAATAATATTGATAATGACAATAGTGACAATTGCAACGGTAAAGTTGACCCCGATGAATGTATAACAATCGAGGATGAAAACAGTAACGGAAATGATCAAGAACATGAACGGCCTACCAGTCTGTCGAAATGATGATTACAGGTGCGCCATAACCTTTGAGAAATGTTTAGAAGTGACGATACCCTGTTTACATTTGAACCGTGGTCATATCAATCTATTCCATGAAATACTGAATAGAACATCGCATGAGCACGGAATGTACAATTTTGCACAAGACACTGGCTGCATACAATTTTTCTTACGAAATCTGCGACCAATTCCTATATCCGCGAATAATATTCGAATAATTTATACTGGTTAGGTGGGAATTAGAGAAGTAGGACATTGGATTTATACGAGATATGATGCCAATGGAACTGGTCATATATACGACAGCTTGAATGCAGGGGAACTGCACCAAGATCAGATTGATTTTTTGAATGCACTGTATCCATTTAGAAAGAGATATAGACATCATCGCGTTCAACGTCAGCCAAATTTGACTGATTGTGGAATATTTTCCACTGATTTTGCGGTTCTAATATATCATGGTAAAGATCCCAGTGCACAACGGGCTTATAATATACGCTTGATGCGAGAACATGGATCAACAATTTTGTTGAATCGACAATTATTACGTTTCCCGGCTGAACGATGAACCGAAGACTGCGATGTAATATACGGCCGGAAAAATAGAAAACCCATTCAACCAATGGAATGACACAATCAATTAAATTCAAATTCAATTCAATTTAAAATAACAAGCATGGAACTGCAAGTATGCGACTGTAGATGTATTATATACTGGTGCCTTAAGGATGTTTACCCATTTTCCGAAAATTCAATTCTTTCATATTTCAGGAAAATTCTATAATTTTTTGAGCTCTGTTATGTCCAAATTATTTCCAGCCCAAAATCCAANAACCAAAAACCCAAAATAACCAACAGCGTACAAGATTTAGATTACAGAAAAATATCAATAAAAATTAAACTAAGGGCCAAACAATTAAAGTACAGAAGACCAAAATTGTTCCCCCGGATGAAACAAAAACTTCGAGCCCTCATACACCCCGTTTGGACCATCACGAAACCCACCCCCACTACCCTACACGAAATAAATAAATTGCCCCCACACCAAATTATAAAACCAAAATCCCCGCACCATACAAATACGTCAAAAGTTCCGCCTCACAACGACGAAACTTTCGACCCATCACCCATAAAGAAATTCCGAACACTGCAAAAGTTATTAACAAATAACTTTAGCAGGGGTCCAATTTTTCCCTAACAAAACATTTTTACTAAAACCCAAAATAATAGTTTTTCAGAAAACTTCCCGTAACAAAAAACGACCGGGCAACAAAACCAAACAATTCAAGCCCTCACTCAATCCAGTCGGATAACAACTACAATTGTTAACAACAAATTCCCCTAAAAATTTTCGACCAACCCTAATAAATAGTAAAACACAATTCCAACCCAAAACGATATCTCCAAAAACGCTACACAACCGGCGCAAGAAAACAAACCGACAATTTTGACATTCCGTCCATAAATAAAAGAGCTAGCTAAGTAAACAATAACTAACTAACAATCGACGTGACACCCAAACAACGCGGTACCTAGAAAAATGTCCTTAACAAAAATTATTCGAATCATTGAGACCCTTCCGGCAAGCCAAAACAACCTTAAAAAACAACAACCCCTAAACGACCCCAAATCTGAAAATGAACATAAAATACATTCCAATAACTCTATTCGGCATAACCGATGTCGAAATTGCCGACAGGCAATTTCAAAATCGCGCTAAATTCCTCAGGCCACCTCAAAGTTCAATAAGTTCCAAAACCCCAGGAGTGGAATCAGCGAAAATTCGATCACGTGAACAGGTGTTCCACGTCGAATTTTCATCATAAACCTCCAAATCACCAACTCCCACCCCATAAAGCCAACGCCTAAATTAAAAACTTAAAAACTACTGTGACGAATTTAATAAATTTAAAGAATACAAAAAAAATCCGAATATCCAAAGACTACCTATAGATAATTATGTAGCCCTAATTACCCATCAGGCGCCAATCCGTTTGTTTTTTGAGGGTAAAAACGGACAAAACCTCGAAATTCTTGACTTAGATTAACCTTCGATAATTACCCGTACTCTGGTTTACGAGGGGGAGGGAGGACGATACTCCCTCTTCGAACTCCTGGAATAATTGGGAAACCCACAAATTCTCCCCAAAGAATAAAACGCAACACTCAAAATTTATCTTCAGTAAAAATAATATATAATTCGTGTCAAAATTAATTACAGGAAAAAGAATAATAATTTTAGCGCAACGCTAACAAATCAAACTAAACTCGCGAAATGCGGAGGCGAGGCTCCCAGTAAATGTGAATATGTGCAAAATATATGAATTCCAAAAATCGCGGGAATGCACAATTTACTCGCAATCGACTTCAAATAATATTTGACCTTGAGTAAACAACAAAATTATTTAAGTGAGGGGAAAATCCCCCACAAATGATTTAGGACCAAGAAAGAACGAGATTCTCAAGACAAATGAGGTACTTAGCTCGCTCAGCTTTCCTATCCTGGCTCGGGATGGCTTCGGGCCGTCCGGCAGGTGTCTTGTCCTCAGGAACTCGGTTCCCGAATGCCAGGTCTCTCAAAAAGATTCCAATAGTGTCGGAGGCGACGCTCCAGAAAATTCTCTAAATTCAATTCTGTTACTAGTACTTTGACTGCTACTGTTGACCAATATACACCTTGACTTGACTATCCTGAGTCTCGGGAGGAACTCACGAGCCTCGGTTTTCGCACGTAGGCCCGCAGCTCCCTAAAATCTAGCGAAAAATGTAAAGAGTGGGGTTAATCCCCCCACGTGACACCTGCTGAATCCTGCGACCCTCTGTCCGTGAGCCCCGAGCCAGTTTACAATTTCTATTATTCATTTTCCTCGATGATCCGTCCTTGAGTCTTCGCTCGCTTGATGTCTGGTCATCGCGCTCCAACCGACGGCAGGTTGTCTNACCTCAAAGTTCAATAAGTTCCAAAACCCCAGGAGTGGAATCAGCGAAAATTCGATCACGTGAACAGGTGTTCCACGTCGAATTTTCATCATAAACCTCCAAATCACCAACTCCCACCCCATAAAGCCAACGCCTAAATTAAAAACTTAAAAACTACTGTGACGAATTTAATAAATTTAAAGAATACAAAAAAAATCCGAATATCCAAAGACTACCTATAGATAATTATGTAGCCCTAATTACCCATTAGGCGCCAGTCCGTTTGTTTTTTGAGGGTAAAAACGGACAAAACCTCGAAATTCTTGACTTAGATTAACCTTCGATAATTACCCGTACTCTGGTTTACGAGGGGGAGGGAGGACGATACTCCCTCTTCGAACTCCTGAAATAATTGGGGAAACCCACAGATTCTCTCCAAAGAATGAAACGCAACACTCAAAATTTATCTTCAGTAAAAATAATATATAATTCGTGTCAAAATTAATTACAGGAAAAAGAATAATAATTTTAGCGCAACGCTAACAAATCAAACTAAACTCGCGAAATGCGGAGGCGAGGCTCCCAGTAAATGTGAATATGTGCAAAATATATGAATTCCAAAAATCGCGGGAATGCACAATTTACTCGCAATCGACTTCAAATAATATTTGACCTTGAGTAAAGAACAAAATTATTTAAGTGAGGGGAAAATCCCCCACAAATGATTCAGGACTAAGAAAGAACGAGATTCTCNTGACCTTGTGTAAAGAACAAAATTATTTAAGTGAGGGGAAAATCCCCCACAAATGATTCAGGACCAAGAAAGAACGAGATTCTCAAGACAAATGAGGTACTTAGCTCGCCCAGCTTTCCTATCCTGGCTCGGGATGGCTTCGGGCCGTCCAGCAGGTGTCTTGTCCTCAGGAACTCGGTTCCCGAATGCCAGGTCTCTCAAAAAGATTCCAATAGTGTCGAAGGCGACCCTCCAGAGAATTCTCTAAATTCAATTCTGTTACTAGTACTTTGACTGCTACTGTTGACCAATATACACCTAGACTTGATTATCCTGAGTCTCGGAAGGAACTCATGAGCCTCGGTTTTCGCACGTAGGCCCGCAGCTCCCGAAAATCTAGCGAAAAATGTAAAGAGTGGGGTTAATCCCCCCACGTGACACCTGCTGAATCCTGCGACCTTCTGTCCGTGAGTCCCGAGCCAGTTTACAATTTCTATTATTCATTTTCCTCGATGATCCGTCCTTGAGTCTTCGCTCGCTTGATGTCTGGTCATCGCGCTCCAACCGACGGCAGGTTGTCTTTTGTCCCTCTAGACCTTGGCCACCTTCGGCAACTCGAGGAAGATCGGATGTTGATCGTCCTCAGCCTGGGTCCTCTTGATGTGACCCCGAGAGATTGTTCTCAGGGTCCTCCTCTTCTTGGGTGCCAAATCTCCGATCAAAAATCCGTGTATCAGGAATCCATTTTTGTTGCGTCTTTTGCGCTGCCTCGATAGTTTAATTGAAGGGAAAGGAAGGAGGGGAGTGTGAGCTCCCCCCGAGACTTAAATTTCGAATTCTAGCACAAATTTATATTTGCTCTAAATGTGACAATTGTCACAACGCCCCCCATTTAATTCGAGTCCTCCTGGACTCGCCTTCGCCAACCCGGACCAGAAATTGAACGAACCTCCGTACCGCCCCAACCTGTCCAGGCCCCAAACCATCGAGGTAGCGCATTTTCCCCAATACAAAATCAAAACAACAAAAAGTACGAAAATTGACATTATAGTGAGGTGTGAACACCATTTTTTCTTCAAGATTATTTTCAGTCGGCTTGTGCATTCCAGCTTCGCTCTTTCTCCGAGCGTTTTAACCCATATTTTACTTGAAATAAAAAATAAAAATTAAGGAAAAAAAAATAAAGAATTAGGAAACTGAAAAAGAAATTTAAAGAATAAAAATAAATCGGAACTCAAATTATTATTGTTTTTCCTCTCCATCATCTTTTATTCACTTAACCCTACATCACAGGAGAGTGCCCTTATTCATTTGGTATTTTTCTTTTTAGTCTTATTGTCTTAATACTTTCAATTGTTCTTAATACTTTTTACTTTTACTTAATGATTATGATTTTTAACGATAGCCAGAAAGGGTCTTACTCTCTATTGACAAGAAACTGTAGGTAGTGATATTTACGCAATGTACTGGGCGAGGGAGACCTATGTCTCCCGCTTACTATCTTGGTTCGGCCACTGGGATAATCTTTCCACTCAGTAGCCTGACGGCCACACATGCAACAGAAACGCTAGGCGTGTCGAAGGAGTCGAGTACAAGCCTTCCATTGCTGATCCTCTCCCACAACACATCTCCAGCAAGATTTATCCCCCGAGTAGTCCATAGGACGATTTTTCTTAGTACGGTAGGAGGTCGGGGGAGGGGCCACCTTTGGTCTAGGGCGCCTCCACCCACTGGGTTGCCCCAATTCTGCACTTTTTGGAAGTGATTTAAACTCCCATTTGGGCTGCTCGACTTCGGAATTTCTTAGTTTCCCTGCCTGAACTTCTACGTTAGATCGAACACGTTTGGGGGTAGCTCCCTGAGCTTCACGCGAAGGAACCTCCACAACGCAGTATTTTTTCCAATCTTGCTCGTTGTTGTCCTCAACCCGATCGACTGAGTGAGTCGAAAAAATCGTAGCCCATTCCTCCAGCTGTAGAGCGATAATCAGTCTCATCGAGTCATCACGCTGCCTAAAACAATCATACACTTTTTTTCTGTTACCTAACCTCAATAACCGGGAGCTGCTATCCCCACGGAACCACACCTCTTACCTCTCAAAATCTTCCTCCTGACCTCCTAACTTTTCCTAGAGCATCTTTAATCGCTGCGATTTTTCCTTGCCAGTTAAATTGTCTTTATTATTACGAGTCACATGAACTTTATTTTGTAAGTTCGGTGGCGTCGTTATACCCGTCGATTGCTAGGCATGTGGTGTGAAGTTATGGCGCGCGGAGGGGGGATGGTGTAGCTGCGGATTCACGTGGTAGGACTTGAGGCGCCCCACGGGATGACGGCCAGCGTAGAAACCGTCTCTGTCCTCCAACTCGACTACGGCAGGAGAAACTACCTCTATTATACGGAAAGGGCCTGCGTATTTCAGCGCTAGGCCTCCCGCGACTTATCTGTCAACCGATGACAGCGTTATGTTCTTTTTCAAAACCCATTGGGTTACCTCATACTCAACTGGTCTGTGTTTGCGGTCGTAATAATATTTTTGTTTCTCAGACGCGTTCGTTACGAATTCTTAACTCGATTTCTTAGTACCTGCATTCTCTCTGCGCGATCTTCCCAATTTTCATTTTCTCGCATTGCATCTGGAGGGGGGCCTATCGCCCCTCGCCTATGATTGAGAGGTCTCAATTTTCAAGTTTAAATATGCTGGGCTGATATTTCCCAGCGATGAGTGAGGCACCGTATTATATGCAAAAACCGCCTCACTTAGATGAGCGTCCCAATTCGAATGTTCGCGGCCTAAATACATCTTCAGAATCGTTTTTATCACTCGATTGGCTCGCTCCACTGGATTCGCCTGTGGCCAGTGGGGCGGCGTCAATGAGTGAACGATATTGTGTTCCTCGCATAATCTTGTGATAATCTCGGCTAGAAAATAGGGGGCATTATCCGTGTGTAGAACCTCCGGACTCCCCCAGCGATGAATGACTCGCAAAATACAGTCGCGCACGTTCTGAGACCTAGTATTCCTCATCGCTTCTACCTCAATATATCTGCTAACCGCGTCTTCGTCAACAACAATATAACGATTTCCTCGCGTTGAGGGAGGAAGGGGGCCCCTGATGTCCACACAGATAACCGACCATGGCTCTCCGAAATCTCGCGTTCTCATGACTCCTCCTGGGACTTTCTGTTCCACTTTATTTCTCTGACACTTATCACACGTTTTTACGTATTCTTTTATATCCCTCGTCATTCCTGGCCAATCATAATAAATTTGTGCGCGCTGAATAGATTTGGCCATGCCGAAATGGCCCGCCTGCGGGTCATCATGGATCTCCTCGAGGATGCGGCGTCTGTCAGGAGGTAGAACGCACCACTTCCATGCGTCTCTGTCACCTAAAGTCTCTTCTTTTAGGGGCATTGCTTTGAATACAAAAAGGTTGTCTCCCTCGAGTCTATAATTGGGATTAGCCGCAGGATCGCGCCTTACTGTATCCACCAAGGCCTCGAACTCGTCTAGATCTATTTGTTCATCTAATAGCATTAAAAATGTCTCAAAATCTTCTAGTGATTCTACTGAATCGGGAGCCTCGTTGGCTCCCCATTCGATTCTTGACAATGCATCGGGGGCCTGGGATCCTTTACGGTATATAATTTCGCAAGCAATCACGGCTAATCTCATCGACCAGCGGGCTAGTCGCCCCGTTGGATCCTTTAGGTTTTTTAGCCACGTGAGGCTGTGGTGGTCTGTCACTACCCTAAACCGATATCCTTCCAAATATTGGCGGAATTTGTGAATCGCCCACACGATGGCAAGGCATTCCTTCTCCATCGTGGTGTATCTTGTCTCCGCTCCCGACAGTACTCGACTCGCGCATGCAATTAGATGCTCGGCCCCGTCAAAGTCCTGGTGAAGGACAGCGCCCAAACCAATGTCGCTCGCGTCTGTATATAATATGAAAAGACGATTGAAATCGGGGTAGACTAACACTGGTGCTGAGGATAATTTTACTTTGAGATTCTCAAACGCCTCCTGTTGGGCTTCTCCCCACTCCCAGGGACTATTTGTCCCTGATATTCTGTGGAGAGGGGCGGCGATATGCGCAAAGTTCAGGATGAACCGCCTATACCACCCCGCCATACCTAAAAATCTTTGTACTCCTTTTTTCGTCGTGGGAGCCGGATATTCTACAATAGGAGTAATCTTTGCCGGGTCAACCCTGAGCCCTTGGCGATCAATTATAAACCCTAAATATTTCACCTCGGATTGACAGGAGTTACTTTTTGTTTTATTTATTACCAAGCCAGCCTCCCGAATTCTATCGAGAACGATTTTTAACCACTGCAAGTGTTCCTCAAATGTGGATGATACCACCAGGATGTCATCCAAATATACAAATGAATGAGGTTCCTTTTTTGGCCCAATTAATTTATCTAATAACCGTTGAAACGTGGCGGGGGCGTTACACAGTCCGTAAGGCATTCGGGTGAACTGATAGAACCCCATGCCTGGAACTGTGAACGCCGTGATTGCCCTAGACGATTTTTCTAAAGAGATCTGATGGTACGCGTGGTTTAGATCGATGTTCGAAATGTACCTAGCCCCTCGGAGTTTGTCTAGAATTGATTCCATCCTCGGGAGTGGGTACCCGTCTTTAACTGTAACTTCATTCACTTTTCTAAAGTCAAGACAAAAGCGGTACGATCCATCCGACTTGCCGTGCATCACGATTGGCGATGACCACGCACTTCTCGAGGGTTCGACCACCTCTTCTTTTAACATTTTCTCGACTTGTTCATGTATTGCTTGTGTTATTCTCGGCGATGCCGGGTAACACTTCTGATGAATGGGTGCGTGGCCCTGAACGTCAATCGTGTGCTCCGTCAAATGAGTCAGTCCGAATTTTTCGGGAAGACTATTAACATTCGATTCCAAGAAAACTTTTAGCCTAACTTCTTCCTCATTCGATAATTCAGCTAGTACCCAATACTCTTCGATCTCCTCAATGTCTGGGCCAGGGGAGGAAAACGAATGCCTCCCTGTTCCATTTTCTACTGACCACGTTCTGTTACCAAAATCAACATTTAACCCGAACAATAATCCGAAGTCCATCCCCAAAATGCATTTGTTATTCAGTTTAGGAGTGACTCGAAATTCGATGACTTTACATACACCGTCTACTGTAATTGGGGTTTTTATTACCCCCGCTACGTCTAGTTTTTCATCATTAGCCACGACTACTTGGATTTTCCTCGTCTTGAATATTGGGAGTTCTAGTTCTTCTGCGACTTTTTCTCCAATTGTTCCGAGGTGGGAGCTATATGCTGCCGTGTCCACAAGGGCTTTTTTTATCTCCTATCACCACATTAATTTCTAGTTTTCGGTGTGGGTCTCTGTTTGACAGTAACCTTAATATCGTGATTTCCTCTTTAGGGGGCAACATTTCGTTATGAACAATCAATTCGGGGTGTGAATTTTCTCCAGTGCCGAACGAGTTGGGTGTTTTCCCCGCCGTCCCCGCTGGAGTCCCATCCCGTCGTTCCCCTAGCACAATTGTTTCTTCTTGAACTGATTCTTTTACTCCGGGAAGAACCCTCTGTTCTTCCCTGCTTGACTCATTTTTATTTTCAAATGTGGGGATTACGCTGAGGCTTTCGCTCGTATGAGTGTCCCTCCCCCCCTTAATTTGGGGAGATCCTTCGACCTGTGAATTGGCTCCTGATTCCTCCTTTGAGTCATCTCTGTTATTTTCATCTGTTACTCTAGAGCTAGTAATTTTGTCACTGTTATTGTTGGTCTCGAGACTGTTACTTTTATTAAAATTTTCTGTTACTTCAAAACTTTGATTTCTGTTATTATTATCTGTTACTCTTTAACTGTTACTTCTATTACTGTTATCTGCTACTTCAAAACGGTTAATCCTATTATAATTATCTATTAACTTGGGACTGGTACTGGTATTATCTTTTTCGTGAACCTCTACTTCTACTTTAATTTCGTGGGCTGGATCCTGCTGTCTCCAGTCAACTTGGGGTTTACAGAGGATTCTTCCCGGTGCATTTTCCTATTAAAATCCTTGATCATTTGAGGCGAAACCTCGTGAATTTTGGGAGGGCTTTCCTGAGGAACGCCTTGGGTTCCTCCCATACTGTTATTTTTAATTTTGGGGTCTCGATGTTCGGGGAGCTTTATTCTGACCCCAGAGCGTTGCTCCTCTTGTCGTTTCCTAAAAGCTTAGGACATTTAGTTCTGAAATGACCCACTTCTCGACATTTATAACAAATAATTTCGTTTAAGTGAGGACAGTTCGTAGCGATATGTCCCGTCACTCCGCAATGATAACAGATGTTTGGTCGTGCACTCTCAGGTCGAAAAATGGGGGGTTTGATTAGACCTTGAGTCGAACGCTGAAGGGTTTGCGTGCTTCCCCCTCCATGACTTTTCGCGCTCTCCCCCCCTCGGTGATCTTGGACTTGGCTTACGTTTGTTTTCGCTGGGACCGAGTTTCCCGAATTGCCATTCGGAGGGTTTTTCCCCTTCGGTGGCGCCCCGCTTTTGCTCCTAGCTCGTTTGGTCATTCCCCTCTTCTCCGTTTTCTCACCCACCAAAGCAACTGTCTCGTGCTTCGGTTTTGGCTGAGGAGCGGGAGCGAAGAAGGGGCCAAATTTGTGGGCAGACGAGGCATTTCCTGAAGCCCATTTTCTTTCTAATTTTTTCGTCACGTCTAATAGTTTGATGTAGGTCTCGATTGGATCGTCTTCCATAAAGTACCGATAATTTCCTAATAATCCCTGCATTACTATATCTACCTGAGTTACCTCTTCTACTTTTCGAGTCAGCCTTTGGTACATTGACATCATGTCTGTAATTTACTCAAAGGCTGTCTCATTCGGCTTCTGTTTACGTTCTTTTATTTTCTTATTCAGTGAGGCATTCTCACTGCCATCCATAAATATTCTCTTAAACCTCTTTTCAATCTCCTTCCATTCGTTCTCTTCTAATTTCTCGTACGTAAACCAGTCAAGCGCGCTTCCTACGAGGACTTCCGCGAATATTTTGCCCCTGTCTGCTGTCCTAATTTTACGACTTCGTCATTTACCCAAAAATAATGTTAAGAATTTCGCTGGGTCTTCGTCGTGCTTGCCAGAGAATCTAATGCCCCAATTTTTGGCCTGCTCTACAGCTCTGTTAAGCGCGGCGTCGTACGCATTGTTATTCGCTCGTGGCTCTCGACTCCCCTCCCCCGCTGGTGCGTGAGTGTGACCGTACTCGGGGGCTTGAGGTCAGTAGGGGACTCCAAGGTATGGGGAGGGAGGCCAGCACATGGGATTGAATGGAGGATAGGGATAGAACCCTGGATTGGATCCAGGAGGGAACCCAGGCAGTTGAGAGGGAGAACTCTCCTTCAGTTTCTTCAACTTTGTCTCTTTTTTTCCTTTTCATCTATTCCTTTCACAGGGAGAAGGTTGTTCCTCCTCCTCGTATTCGTCGTCGGCCTAACTTTCTGGATTGCTCTCAGAAATGCTCTCAACCTTGGGGTTGTGGATGGGGATTTTTCGTGGAACTCGTGATTTGTTAATTTTTCCTTTGACAGGTGAAGGACTACGAGAGGATCTCCTCGACTCTGAGTGACTCTTTTTTTCCGTTTTTGGCATTGTTCCTGTGTAGTAACCCACATGTGTCGAGGCACAGGGGCCCTGGGGAGGGGGTTGTGACATTCCCCCTCCGAAGTGATACCAAGGATAGGGAAAGGAGCTTGATACATGGCATATGGATTGGGTAATCCTTGACCAGGGAATCCCCTATCAGGAGGTGAAAATCCAAAATTCATGTTCATGGAGTTTGGTAGCCCAAAGTAGGCTGGATGAGGATGATTCGAAACATCAAGACTTTGAGGGGGTGGCCCTCGCGTAGTGTGCCCTACCCTCACCTTACTTTTCTTATTATCATGGGGTGTCCATTGATCCATCATGGCATTACTTAATCTATTATCTGTTTCAGGGTCATACTCCTGATGATGTTTCGGGGATGTTTCCCCCGTCTCGTTTTGATCTCTATTCGTGGCATCGTCGATCGATTTTTCGAACTCTTGATGACGCCACTTACTAAATTGCGAGGCTTTCAACGGACTTTCGGTGTCCATTGGTTCTCCATGCTTTGCTGTATTTGCGTGGTGTTGGATTAAACGATCCCTCAATTCATTAATATCCCCTGTGATTAACAACCCTAAACTACCTAATTCTTTCCGTAATTCCTCCTCCGATAATTTTAAAATCTCAAATTCTTCACCGCCTTCTGCCATGTTTAATTTTCGCTATCTATTATTCTCACAATTCTCTGGTTCAAAACACCGTGTTTATTGATTTAATTCTGGGCTCTCCTATGACTGCAATGGCTTTCACTCTGTGGGGATTATCTCCTCAGGAATTCGAAGGTCGGGACCCACGTTGGGCGCCATTTATTATCTATAGATAGTTGTGACGAATTTAATATCTTTAAAGAATGCAAAAAAAAATCCGGATATCCAAAGACTACCTATAGATAATTATATCGCCCTAATTACCCATTAGGCACCAGTCCGTTTGTTTTTTGAGGGTACAAACGGACAAAACCTCGAAATTCTTGACTTAGATTAACCTTCGATAATTACCCGTACTCTGGTTTACGAGGGGGAGGGAGGACGATACTCCCTCTTCGAACTCCTGAAATAATTGGGAAACCCACAGATTCTCCCCAAAGAATGAAACGCAACACTCAAAATTTATCTTCAGTAAAAATAATATATAATTCGTGTCAAAATTAATTACAGGAAAAAGAAGAATAATTTTAGCACAACGCTAACAAATCAAACTAAACTCGCAAAATGCGGAAGCGAGGCTCCCAGTAAATGTGAATATGTGCAAAATATATCAATTCCAAAAATCGCGGAAATGCACAATTTACTCGCAATCGACTTCAAATAATATTTGACCTTGTGTAAAGAACAAAATTATTTAAGTGAGGGGAAAATCCCCCACAAATGATTCAGGACCAAGAAAGAACGAGATTCTGAAGACAAATGAGGTACTTAGCTCGCCCAGCTTTCCTATCCTGGCTCGGGATGGCTTCGGGCCGTCCAGCAGGTGTCTTGTCCTCAGGACCTCGATTCCCGAATGCCAGGTCTCTCAGAAAGATTCCAATAGTATCGGAGGCGACGCTCCAGAGAATTCTCTAAATTCAATTCTGTTACTAGTACTTTGACTGTTACTGTTGACCAATATACACCTTGACTTGACTATCCTGAGTCTCGGGAGGAACTCACGAGCCTCGGTTTTCGCACGTAGGCCCGCAGCTCCCTAAAATCTAGCGAAAAATGTAAAGAGTGGAGTTAATCCCCCCACGTGACACCTGCTGAATCCTGCGACCCTCTGTCCGTGAGCCCCGAGCCAGTTTACAATTTCTATTATTCATTTTCCTCGATGATCCGTCCTTGAGTCTTCGCTCGCTTGATGTCTGGTCATCGCGCTCCAACCGACTGCAGGTTGTCCTTTGTCCCTCTAGACCTTGGCCACCTTCGGCAACTCGAGGAAGATCGGATGTTGATCGTCCTCAGCCTGGGTCCTCTTGGTGTGACCCCTAGAGATTGTTCTCAGGGTCCTCCTCTTCTTGGGTGCCAAATCTCCGATCAAAAATCCGTGTATCAGAAATCCATTTTTGTTGCGTTTTTTGCGCTGCCTCGATAGTTTAATTGAAGGGAAAGGAAGGAGGGGAGTGTGAGCTCCCCCCGAGACTTAAATTTCGAATTCTAGCACAAATTTATATTTGCTCTAAATGTGACAATTGTCACACTATAATCGATAAAACTAAACTTCAGTCGTGGAAAATCCGGGGAACGAATACGTTCTCCAATCTTCGGTAATTCGGGTTTTTCAGTTCCAAGTCGGAGAAAGTCAATCTTTCGTCGTAGCTCCCAACAAAAATCAGTGAACTGGATTTCGAGGGTGGTCTCCTGAGCGCTGATGATCGCTACCGAGAGTTGATCGATTTTGGAAATTGGGAAATTTGAGTTATCAAAAACCCCTCATCAAAATTAACGAGAATTTTCACACTCTCTAGTATCATAAAAAGAAGAGATACACTCTGTCGGCTTTTAAAATCACGCGTAAGAACCAATAAGGCTTTCGCGACTCCAAAATCCCTTACGGTATAAGTGTGTGTGTATTTATAAATAATTCAGATCCTTAATTTCAAAATACTAGAGAACATTGTGAACTGAAAAATACGTTAAAGAGAGAAATTGTAATAAGTCTCTGGGACGATATTTCCATCTATTAGGGATTACATCTCCAATAAGCAGAAAACTTGGAAGTAAATCTCAAGTAATATATTGTTGTAAAATTTGAACTTTGTGATTCGCGGAAAATCAATCAAATTGAACCAACTTCAAATTTCCCCTGACATTGTAAACTTCGATTAACTAGTTAAAACGAACAATTAAAGGTGTTACACATTCGAGAAAAACGCTTAAATCATTACAAATATCCCTTCGGAATATAAAATCTGAAATTACCGGTCCCATTACCTAAGAAGAAAACAAGGTAAGAGTGCAGAATAAATAAATTGCTTATTAACACTCGGGAAAACGCGATAAGAAACATTTTATCGCACTTTATTTTTATTGTTACCCAAGGAGTTCCTGATACCTGATCCATTAGTGTCCAAAGAATGAATTCAACGAATAAATCAGTTTCTAAACTCAGGCTTTTCCCGTCTGAAAAATCCTTCGGACATAACAGCTCATAAATGAACGTAAGAAACCAAGTTCTCAGATGATCAAGGAAAATTACTTGCAATAGCTTTGATAAAATAAGATGAACAAATTCTGCCTTGTACACGGGCTCTTATGGGATCTATTTTTAAATTGATAATTCACCTACTAGACAACTCTAAAAATAATAATGAAAATAAAAATTAAAAAATATAGAGGTCCGTCAAGTTGGCAGACCTAGTTGCTACAATTGGGACCAAAATATATGCAAAATTAGACGCTATTCACGCGCTTTTTTGGTGCCCAATTTTTTGTTTTCGTGCTCTAATAAAATTTCTAAAATCAAGTTTTTTAAATACGATCGTCAAGTTAGCGAAAAAAGTGGAAAAAAAACGATTAAACAAATCAAACCTAGGGGATAATAAGGCGCTTCTTACCTGCTTTCGGATACTGGAGAGAAAAGTTCAGAAAAATGTTTTTTTTTTTACAAAAACGGAACTGTTTGAAACGAACCGATGTGGATGAAAGTAGTGTAGGAGGGATAGGCATATGGGCACGGTGAATTCCCCAAATTAGGTACTACTCAGTGAGACACCAAAATTTTGGTGTTCCACGTGCAGTCAAGTTTTTCAGAGGCTCAGTCATGTCAAGAGGCAGGGTCATTGGACATGACTCTAGCAGTCTCAGAATGATGGACATGCTTGGAGAAATTAGGCGCTCACGAATGACGACAATTTCAAATTTGTTGCTCCCCCTCTGGACCGAGATCCAGTGGAAGCTCAGTCACGTCATAAGACAAAGTCATTGGCCATGACTCCAGCAGTCTCGGAATGGTGGACATGCTTGGAGAAATTAGGCGCTCACGAATGACGACAATTTCAAATTTGTTGCTCCCCCTCTGGACCGAGATCCAGTGGAAGCTCAGTCACGTCATAAGACAAAGTCATTGGCCATGACTCCAGCAGTCTCGGAATGGTGGACATGCTTGGAGAAATTAGGCGCTCACGAATGACGACAATTTCAAATTTGTTGCTCCCCCTCTGGACCGAGATCCAGTGGAAGCTCAGTCACGTCATAAGACAAAGTCATTGGCCATGACTCCAGCAGTCTCGGAATGGTGGACATGCTTGGAGAAATTAGGCGCTCACGAATGTCGTCAATTTCAAATTTGGTGCCCCCCCTCTGGACCAAGATCTAGTAGAAGCTCAGTCACGTCATAAGACAAAGTCATTGGACATGACTCCAGCAGTGTCGGAATGGTGGTCATGCTTGGAGAAATTATGCGCTCACGAATGACGACAGTTTGAAATTTAGTGCTTCCCCTCTGGACCGAGATCCAGTGGAAGCTCAGTCACGTCATAAGACAAAGTCATTGGACAAAGTCATATTGATCGAAGAAATACAAGGATCAACTGAAGTTTCTCAATTATGCCGGTTAGAAGATGAAAACCATGGTGTGCGAAATGTGAAAAAATATATCAGCAAAATAATATCCACATATATCATAAAAATATCTCAGTCTCCGACTTGACGTTAATTCACTTTTTTTAGGAGGAGCGACTGAGATTTTGCACAGAATTGTTATATTTACGCATGAAAAAATGGAAACGACAGTCAATTCTTTTATTTCTCTCAATAATACCGGCGATTTATAGACAGACCATTACCAACAACTGATTCAACTAGTGAGCGGGGACTCATTAAATATGACTATGCATCACGCTCCTCGATTGTAAGATGAATTTTTTGCTCCATTTTGGAGCACGCCGAAAAACATTATTCGACCAATGAATTTCGACTCATTAATGATTTCCATGTGTTTTCCAAATCTCCCCCATTAAAAATCACAATCTGTCATCCCCAATAGTCAAATCGAAAAATGTCATTTGGAGCAAGTATTGAAAAATTTTTTTATGGATGCTCTGTCTCATCATTCGCCGACATTGATCGAAGAAATATGAGAATCAACCGCGGTTACTCATTTATGATTGTTCGAAAATGAAAACAAAGGTGTGCAAAATGTGAAAAAATATTTCTTCAAAATAATACTCATATACAACAAAAATATTTCAGTCTCAGACTTCACGTTGATTCGCTTTTTTTAGGGGGAGCGACTGATATTTTGCACAGAATTGTTATATCTACGGATGAAAAAATGTAAACGACTGGCAATTGTGTTATTTCTCTCACTAATGACGTCGATTTATAGACAAAACTTCACTAACAATTGATTCAACTAGTGAGCATCGACTTATCAAAATTGACTATGCATCACGCCACTCGATCGTAAGATTTTTTTTTTGTTCCACTTTGGAGGAGAGCCAAACGTCATTCGACCAACGAGTTTCGACTCACCAATAATTACGATTTGTGTTTTTAAATTCCCCCACAAAAATTCCAACACTAAAATTCATAAATTGTCCTCCTCAATAGTCATATCGACAAATGTCATGACATGATCAATGACTTGGTCTCTTGAGTCAACTGAGCTTCCAACATGTTCCGGTCAAGAGACGTAGCACCAAATTCACAATTGTCTCTATTCGCTAGCGCCTAACGTCTACAAGCATTTTTACCATTTCGAGACTGCTGGAGACATACCGAATGATTTTGTCTTATGTCGTAACTGAGCTTCCACTGGATCTCGGTCCAGAGGCGGAGCACGAAATTTCAAATTGTCTTCATTCGTGAGAGCCTAATGTCTCCAAGCATGTCCATCATTCCGAGACTGCCGGAGATATACCCAATGACTTCGTCTTATGACGTGTCTGAGGTTCCACTGGATCTCGGTCCAGAGGCGGAACAACAAAATTAAAATTGTCTTCATTCGTGAGCGCCTAATGTCTCTAAGCATGTCCACCATTCTGAGAGTGCTAGAAACATACCCAATGACTTTGGCTTATGACGTGACTAAGCTCCCACCGGATCTCGGTCCAGAGGGGGAGCACGAAATTTGAAATTGTCGTCATTCGTGAGCGCCTACTATCTCCAAGCATGCCCACCATACCAAGACTGCTGGAGTCATGTCCAATGAATTTGTCTTATGATGTGACTGAGCTTCCACTGGATCTCGGTCCAGTAGGAAAGCACCAAATTTGAAATTGTCGTCATTTGCGAGCGCCTATTTTCTCCAAGCATGTCCAACATTCCGAGACTGCTGTTGTCATGTCCAATGACTTTGTCTTAAATTTAAATTTAAAATAGTCGTTATTCGTGAGCGCCTAATTTCTCCAAGCATGTCCACCATTCTGAGTCCGCTGGAAACATGTCCAATGGCTTTGTCTTATGACGTGACTGAGCTTTCACTGGATCTCGGTCTAGAGGAGACGCAACAAATTTGAAATTGTCGTCATTCGTGAGCGCTTAATTTCTCCAAGCATGTCCACCATTCCGAGAGTGCTGGAGTCATGTCCAATGACCCTGCCTCTTGACACGACTGAGCCTCTGAAAAACGTGACTGCATGTGGAGCACCAAAATTTTGGCTTGTCTCACTGAATAGCATCTAATTTGGGGAATTTACCGTACCCATATGCCTATCCCCCCTACACTGCTTTCATCCACATCGGTTCCTTTCATATCGTTCCGTTTTTGTAAAAAAAAAACACTTTTCTGAAGTTTTCTCTTCAGTATCCGAAAGCACGTAAAAAGCGCCTTATTATCCCATAGGTTTGATTTTTTTAATTGTTTTCTTATCCACTTGTCTCGCTAACTTGATGCTCTTATTTAAAAAACGCAATTTTTGGAAATTCTATTAGAGCACGGAAAAAAAATCGGGCACCAAAAACGTGCCTAAATACCGCTTAATTTTGCATATATTTTGGTCCCGATTGGATCACCTAGGACTGCCATCATGATGGACCTAAGATATTGCGCAATGTAGAAAAATATACAGAATGCAAACGCCGAGGAAAAATCTGTGGTACCCAGCCAAATAATAAAGATATTAAAAACATTAAACCCCATGCCAATGCCTACATTTGATGCTTATTGTCTATTTTATTTTATTAAGGTATTTAATACCTACAGCCTTCCTACTAGATCCCATATTTTGTGTGATTAATTCGAGAGAGTATATTTTCCTACACTTTCTTGTATTTTTTCATGAATTTTTGCATACTAGTTTACGAAATATTGATTAGCAAAATTGTCTAATTTCTATTTGATGATGAAAAAACCTCAAATTTTTGCCGGCAAATTAGCTTATGGCGAAAAAACTACCTACTTAAACGGTCCCAAAAAACTATTCACCATGAAAATGATGCATTGACTACATTTCCTCGAAAATTTGGCTCAGTTCGCATTGCAGTTTTTTTAGAATAATTATTAATATAGAATTGAATAACAACTATTTCTGTTCCACTCTCGGTGCCTGAAGCCTCTGAAAATCTTATGGGGCATCTGCATGTACGATAAACGGGGTGAATTTCGTGATCGAGGTTATGTTCGGGCTGTAGCTTGTACAATACCTTAAATATAACTAACTTGGGTTGGTGGGTTGAAATTTCGATCAACATGATGCAGATGACTATGTCTACCACTTGAGAAAAAAGATTTTTTTCTAGTGATTGCGGTTTTGGATAAACATCCTTAATGCTTTTTGAGGTTCGTTATTTTGTCAAAATTTTATTTTTTCCATTATATCTTTCCTTTTCAACATTTTTTTTCTTATGAATAATTTCTGGAAATGATTNTTTTTCCCCCCCCCCCCCCCGGGATTCTCATTTCGTTCATGGAATCGATTGCTAGTGATGTTCTAATTACGATTAAACTTCTAAAGAATGTGAAACAATGATGTCCATGGTGAAAAATCTATTATTGATGAATTATTTGTGAAAAAACTTTTGAATTTCAAATAATAACAACTTTTTAATCTCCTCGTACATTCTCCGGAATTGAAAAAATGAACTCATTCCGAAATGTCCGACAATCTAGTAGTGAACTTGAATGACAGCCCTCATGTTCAACTAGGAATGTTGGAAAGAATTTCAACGACAGAGAAATATTGTCGAATTATTTTGATATCCAGTATCAGAAGCGGCACCGTCGATCATAGGAATTGAGAAATGCGATGGGTACGCTGGCGGACAATAGGTGAAGAGGAACGAAATCAAAATACACGGGGAGCGAAATGGGAATCAAAACAGTAGACGCTACGAAATTTCAGATGCCAGTGTAGTTTGTTTTAATTCCCAATTCGATCATTTCATTCAAAACTCATTCAAGAGTATTTAGTAGTGTCGTGAACGTTTCACAGGTAAGTACCAGTGACAAAAGTGATCAGTGCCAGTAAGTGATTTAAAATTGTTTTAGGACATTATAGTTACAATATTTTTTTTTTCAGATCGAAAACGGCTCAACGACAAATCGATGGTAAGTGTTACTATTTTAATGATAATTTAAATATTATACTGTGCTTTTGATCTATCCCGGAATAACTTTGTTGGTTCATGAATTTTACTTACTTATTGTTGATAAGAGAATAAGAAAATATTTTTAGAATATCAAAGAATCCAAAATGAAATATGGAACACTTATCAAAAAATTCTTAGTCCAATATCTTAGTTCGGAAAAAAAACTAAAACATGGTTATTGAATTTGATGAAATTCATCGTTTCTTTCAAAAATTGTTCGTATCTTCTGAGATTTTGTTAATTGAAAAATTGATGACTGGTCATTTTCAGTGGCGGCCATAATGAGAATGATGTTCCGGATGTTTATGGGGCAACAGGCCCAGGATGGGGTCCCTCCAGAAGAAGAAGAGGAAGTGGGCGGGGTTGGCGAAGAGAGGAACGAGGAAGAGAGAGAGAGAGAGAGAGAGAGAGAGAGAGAGAGAGAGANAGAGAGAGAGAGAGAGAGAGAGAGAGAGAGAGAGAGAGAGAGAGAGAGAGAGAGAGGCATGGAGAACGAGCCTCTTGATGCTCAGCAGCTCATTGAGGACATCGTTCGTGTCCTCCAGCAGCAGCAACATCTACCGCAGCAACGCTAGCTACTGCAGATGATACTATCTCGATGACCACGACAAGCTAATGAGCTGATGGAGGTCATGCAAGAAGCCATGCAGGCTCAATTGATGAGAAGGAGTAAGTCCAACAAATGAACGATAGAGTAGTAGTAGAAATGGAGAAAATGGGAAAATATGCTGGAACTTGGTTTTTGAAGTGCAAAATGGTCAAACAACCTTGCAGATTTTGTTTTCTTTTCGAATTTTGTTCTTACACTATCAAAATCCACAGTCAAATCCGCAATCCAAATCTACAAATGACAAATGTTGCACTATATAATTTTTTTCTATTTCTCTGGAGTCAACAGGGGGGTGGAGGGCATTGAAGATCTGAACAGGTTAACCAAAAGTTTGGGTAAAAAACTATATGAGTGGAATTATAGAACTGAATTTTCCAAGTTCAATTATGTGATAGTTTATTTTCACCAATTTTTGTACAAAAATTGAGAATATACAGAAAATTAGGATGCATGAATTAGCAAGCGAATCTAAATTGTTTCTGTCAGGGTGATCCCCACTTTTTTCACTTCATTATTTCTATTTTTTAATGACAAAATTTTTTTGTTCTAGAATGTAAAAAAGATTTCTTAATGCTAGATATTGAAAAGTTGAAAATTACGAAAATCACCAGAAATTATCCATCAAAAACGTCAAATAGAGCTCATATTTCTAACTCTGTGTACGACTTTGGTCTAACATATTTAAATTGTCAACAGGAAGGGGAACAAACGCTGTTTACCACCACATACGCTGGAACGGTGGACGTGGTGGTCGTGGAGGTCGCGGGAGTGGACGTGGTGGTCGCGGCGACGGACGTTGAGGTCGCGACGGTGGACGAGTGGGCGACGATGGACGCGGCCGCTCCTCAGTTCACGTCCATCTCAACATCGGCTAGATATGACGTTAAAAAAAACATAAAAAACCAACAAATGGTGTATTAAACTTGAATTTGGAAAAATACATCATTTAAAAACCCAGAGTCTGTTCGCTAAGAATTTTTCCTGATGGATGAAATCCCTCCTCCGAAAGTTTTTCACCATTTTATGAAGAGATTCACTTTCGCTTGCACTTACCGCTCAATTAAAATTATTTCATGCATCATCAAATCGGATTCCGTTGTTCATCTCTTCTAATAGTAGTCTCACATTTTTATTTCGAAATTTCCACTCTTCATGTCGGGGGGTATGACGAAATATTCAACAACACATATTCGAACAAAATATGAAAGAGGAAGGGGATTGATTGGGAAGTTATTTGTTCGGCCCGTAATGGATCACACCCACTCCAACCCATCTACAATGGGGGCGAGCGTAGCGAGCGACCAACAACCCAGACCAATTTTGATATATTTGTATTTTTCAAAAATTTCAATTTCCCAGTAAAAATCAAATGAAACTTTTTGTTGGCGCAGTTTTTTTTTTACAAAAACATTTGTTTTCGTTTTAGTAAGAAGATTTCACTAATTTTCTAAAAATAAGCGCACAATTATTTTCATATCATAAGGAAGTTTTTTTTTTCAATTCAACTCATTTGTTTTTTCACAAGATAGAACATCCTTTCAATTGTTAATTGAAGGAAAATAAACAGTTCTACTCCATATTCATTGTTTTTACCGACTATTGATCATTTATTCAGATTTTAGACTTAGTTTGTTTTTCCCATTCAATTTTTTCATTGATTTTCTATCGGGATTGTATTTTTTGGTAAGATAGATTGATAATTTCTCTTCAGAAACAACCGAACAAAATGTTCGGATGTAAAAATTTTGTAAAAATCTTGACTTGAGAAATATTTTTATAAAAACATGTTTTTATTTTTTATTTTGAAGATATTACTAATGTTGTTGAAATAATTACAAAACGGTCTAAGAGACGTTCCTCGCGTCTCACCTTAACCTAATTTAGACCACTGTCCCCACCAAACTGGAAACTGTCATCACTCGATGATAAATACATATTTTGTTCTAAAATTTCATTATCGACGGACATTTGATTGTTTATTGTACAATTTTTGGCAAAAAGCATTTTTGCTAGATTTGAAACATAGACCATAACTTCACATACTGTTTTCATCACCGAGGTCACCCCATATATACCCAATATATGGGGTATTCCAAGTGAAATAAATGAGGGTAAAACTCTCGCCTAATTCTACATGCGGGATATTTTTTTCTCGAAATATATTCATTTCAAAATGAACACTGATTTTTTAAAAGATTTTTTGGTGCATGATCTCAGCAGTTATGATTTTTTTCCTTATTTTCGTTTAAAATGACATAACTCACTCAAAAATGAAGCGATCGGAATATTTTTTTTTAACGTGTGCTTTTAATCGAGTTTCTCATTCCATAACAGGAATATTTTTTTTATGCCTCATTACATGGAAAATTTGAAAAAAAAATCTAGTAAAATTGATGGTTTTTCAAGTTCGACCCGATTTAAAATTCTCAAAAAAATTGAGCATATTTGAAATGAGGAAAAAGGAGGAAATACCAAAAGGGAAAATGGGCCTGCAATTATATGTCATAGTTTCGGTCTTTATGGAAGTCGATTTTTCAGGTTTTCAGCGACTAAATAATTACATGAACGGAAAATAAATGTTTCTCTATGTTCAGTATGAGAAAAAGACTATTTTATTTTCTAATTAAACGAGGTCAAATATTACAATGAATTGCCTCACAGACCTATCGACGGATAACAGTAAATGATTTGATTTTATCACTTCGTGAAAATAATTTCACATTTAAAATTCCCAACTCCTTTGGAATGACACAGTGGTACTTGTGGGTTCTAGGTCGTGGCCAAGCACTCAAGGAACGACTTCTCAAATCATCGATAGCTTGTTCATATTTCTCTTTAGGGATATATTCAGCTTTGAGATGAGTAAAATGTCTTGAAGCCCATTCATAAAGTTCATATGGTCTTGTGATTTGACGATCGAGAGGAAGTTGAAGGCTAGCTCGAGCGGCAGCCCCTTTCAAAACTGCACCAACGCCATCACAAGGTCCCTTACCGTGAGCAGTGGTAAAAAAATGCCATTCGGCATCAACACCGTAATCCTCTTCATGATAAAAAATATTGATAAAATCCTAGAAATGTTTTAACTGAGTGGGAGCCCCATCTGAGAAGTAATAGATCTTCACTGGATTTGGATTTATTGATTTTGTGAACTGACTGAGTTTATTACAAGACTTTTATGAATAACATTCGATCTCTCCTTATAATAAATGACGATAGTATAAATGGTTGGCGCGTCATTATTCTAATGGAAACCCGGAGATGCGTCTTGCACAACAAATGCATAACTTTCTACGAAATCACAAATGACCAAAAATTCTTCATCCCCCAATGATTCCCTCAACTCCTTAACGTAATTACCTTGCTCTTTTGTGATAAATGTGTGAGGTAAAAGTGCAATCATCTTTTCACAAAAATCATCAATGAATTCTTCAACATCTTGCGTCACAGTTACTAGCGAGCTACGAGGCTTCGAAATCCACTGCTTACACACAATTGTGTCAATATCATTCTCTACCAGTGTGTTTTTGATAAAGGAGTGTAACGTTGCGAAACTTGGATAATGGTCACATGTTCTTAAATAACATTCAGGAGTTGCGTCGTAACAAATCATGAAGTCAATGCAATTACTGAAATGGTCCAATGTATAACGTGTGTCACTTCTCAAAGTTTTCAAGTTCGGACCTATAGACATTGAACAAAGTAGATAGAGAGTAATACCTTCATGCACAACTATTCTAGCTTCATAGATATTATTAATTGATAACATACCAAGCATCATTAGTTTGATATTTTGGTGCATTGCGCAAACATACACCGTATGTGTTCCACTTGAACCGGCAAGAAAAAAACAATGCCTCACAATGCTTGAGAGGTAACATTGCGAATGATGAAAACCCAAACTTCTCATTTGGATTGTGATCTTGAAAGAGTTGGAAAAACTCTTTCAAATTACAAAGGTTAACCATTTTTGATGGTAGATCCTGAGACCATCGCTAGTTTTTGTACATAGATACGCAATATTTTTTCCTTGGCATAACACTGCTGAATCTGGCATCGTTGTAAAAGCCCAATACTTTACTCGTGATTTCCTCAGGTAATTTGTTCCCTAGGAAATGACAGTAAAACACGAGAGAAATTTAAAGTGAAACATTAAACAAAGGTCCATTGAATAAAATAACCAACCTAGTCTAGAGTCCGGGCTTGATAGAATCCCTTTCGCTTTCATCAATGCTTTCGATTTGTTTACCATGGACTCCGGGGGATTCATAGTTTCCGAAACTCTTTTCACACTGCAATGTAAAGGTAATAGAGTCAGAAGTTGATATTTTCGTGATTTAAGGGTGCTCTCCTCATGAAATTTGTTTTCGTAACTATTCACCATCATTTGAAAATCAATTATACCACTCTGAATTTCAAAAAAGTAGAAAGCAAGAGCCTGTCAATTGTTGCTTCAAATTAATTGAAATTTTTCCAATTTTTTTATCTATCGATTGGTTAATTTTCAGTTCTTTGAGATAAATTGGAGACTCATTCAGTAGCTGTAACGATCGGTTAATGACTGGTAATCGAACATCAATTCTCAACTTTGGAGTGTTGGATTGCTGAGATAATAAATGACTAGAACAGGGAGCTGAAAGCAAAAATTCATGCAAAGAAATGAAATTGCATTCCCATGAGGAAAAAGTTCAGTGAACTTACCCAAGTCACTTCCATTTGAAGCCTGTGAATCCATAAATTCGGGATCAATAACATTGTTCAACTCCATAGGATCTTGTTCTGCAGTAAAAATATAGTTAGATTCCTTGGTCGCGTCAGATTCTTTACTCCGTTGTTTTGTTGATGCCTCAAAAGTAGGTTCACTACCATTAGCAAAACTTTTGCGACATTGATTGCATACTTCAGCACCGATTGCTAACCTCCATCTTCTCTGAACTGTTTCTGTGATTTTTCGTAAGTCTTTGGTTTTTTCATGATTTATTAATTCAAATGGATTGAAACATCGATCAACGAAAGGCTTTCACGGAGCCATACTGTAGCTTTATTTTAACCTTTTCAAGATATAATAACTATTGGTCGTTTTCAAAGCACTACTGTGAAAATGACAATGTCAATATGAACGCCAAAATCACAGAATAATTTACAAACGCTACTTGCGAATATTTAGACTCATTCGCTTTGGACATAGCCATAGTAAGCGCCATCTGATGAGCGACAAAAAAACTGAGATTAGGGAATTTTTTCACGCGGAAATTTGAAAATATATTAAAACTGAAAATAATGACTTTTTATGTAAAACAATGCTTCCATGCGGAAGCAAAAAGACCAAAAATATGATATATAATTGAAGGCCCATTGGCCCCTTTGGTATTTCCTCATTTTTCATCATTTCAAATGTACTCAATTTTTTTGAGAATTTCTAATCGGGTCGAACTTGAAAAACCATCAATTTTAGTAGGTTTTCTTCCAAATTTTCCATGTAATGAGGCATAAAAAAATATTCCTGTTATGGAATGAAAAACTCGATTAAAAACACACGTTTTAAAAAAAAACATCCAATCGCTTCATTTTTAAGTGTGTTATGTCATTTCAAACGAAAATAACGAATAAAATCATAACTGCTGAGATCATGCACCAAAAAATCTTGTTGAAAAATCTTCTTGAAAAAAATCAGTTGTCATTTTGAAATGAATAAATTGTGACGGCACTAACCCACGTGAACCTCAAAACTTAAAATATAAACCGTAGACTTATCCATAACTCGATGCGAAACTCAAAACAGCCGGAGTGTTGTCACCTTCGGCCTCTGCTCCTCGATGTCCCCACGAAAATCCTCGAAAACCGAATAAACGAAATAAACGGGAAAACGAGAAAAATGTCGGGCGCCAGCTGACTTTTGTTCCAGCGGTGTCAACGAACCGCATTAAAAAGAACCATACGAAAACTTAGCCATAATTGGGGAGATCAAGGGAGAGGTTGCGGAATTAGCTCGACTAGCTCGGAGGTATTCGGAGAGCGGGGTAGGATCGGTCGCTCGGTCTTAGGAAGGATGTCGCGAATTTACCCAAAAGACACAGAAAAATCAAAAGGAAGAATCTGAAAGTTAATTAAATAGGGGATGAGAGAATTACTTTTAAATTTACTTCCCGATTTATTCAATTTCTCAATAATACTTCAATTCCAATAGAATTTCTACTCTTAATAAATAAAATAAATTAATTTCAATTAAATTTAACAAAATTAAATTCGATTAAATTCCCGAGAGTGAGAGTACGTGAATTGACCTTGAGAGAGAGGTTATTGCGAAGGGAATGGGGGGTCCGAAGAGTCCACGCCAACGATCTCTCCGCATCGTCTAGAAACTGGAGTGCTGGAGGATCCGAAGGCTATATCAATTCCGATGCGATGATCTCGGCGAATCCCCTCAGAATAATAAATGACGATTAATGGGCGAGGGACTCAAGTGTGCAAATGTCACTTAAGAGTACCATTTTGCCCCATATTCGAGTCCATCCTCCATCAAGAGCGTCGTAGCGTCACAGGGAAATTCCTGGGGCTCACGCGCTTCAATGTCATGATTTTCGGGGTCTCGTCTTCCAAGAAATTTTAAATTAATCCATTGAAACCTTGGGGAACTTTACTGAGCTAGAAGAGCACTCATTTGAGGCTTCAATTCGCTCTGGAAAGAGGAAAAACCGCCATGTGCACGACAGCGTCACCCACGGCACGTGAGGCGCATGTGTGCACTCGTGGGCCTGTTTTATCCACTTTTCCCCACTAAAAATTGGCACTGGACATTCCCCATGCGTTCTCGAGAGTCCTAGTGAACTAATTATGCACTCAGAAGGTGCATTAATTGTTCACAAGACCTCCTGGCGAGTGGAGAGGGCACAATGGCGCCATGGCAGGGCATGGGCCATGTGCGGCCTTTTATTGGGTCTCAGTGTCCATTTTCACTATCTATTGGGTTTCACTGGGGTTTTATCACTCGGAAGAGGTCTGGAGAGCTGAACGAGGGTTTTATGCACTCAGTGGTGCATTTATCCACCCGCTCAGAGGAGTTTTGGAGGTTGGGAATGCATCTCGGCGTCACTCCTGTGAACGTGGGTGCACTTTTCCCGGAGGTCATCACTGGGCACACTGGGAATAAATGCACTTCCCTCGACGCNACTGGCGCCATGACAGAATGGCGAAGTTGTTTACGGAGTGACTTTAGATAAAATGTGATGGAGGGGTTAATGTCTAAACTCCCGGTGTGACGTAGAACCGACAAGTAGCGACCTCTCGCGATTCGATGGTCTCGAATTCAATCAAACAAACGAACGATACATAGATTTTGGATTCCGATAATTGGAATAAAATTATAAAGCTAAGACGATTTTGATGTTGACAAACGATTCCGCTGGTTATCATGGATTTGAGTTTATTATAAACTCACAGGATGAAGTTGATATGATCCTTTTATTTTTATGATCCTGTATTCTTCATGATTTAATTTTTAAAGTATAAAAGTGCTGTCGTGCGCTAGACGGGTTATTGTTGGGTGTGGATAGATTCGGCGTTGGTGTTGGCTTTTTTGAGGGCAGGGGGAGAAAAATAAAATAAAAAATGCAACAGTTATAGCTACAGCCACTGCGGTAGAAAATGCGACAGTTGTGGCTACACCCTCCGCGGTAGAAAATGCGATAGTTGTAGCGACAGTTACCGCGATAGAAAATGCGACAGTTGTGCCTACACTCTCCACGGTAGAAAATGCGATAGTTGTAACGACAGTCACCGCCATAGAAAATGCGACAGTTGTGGCTACACCCTCCGCGGGAGAAAATGCGATAGTTATAGCTACAGCCACTGCGGTAAAAAATGCGACAGTTGTGGCTACACCCTCCGCGGTAGAAAATGCGATAGTTGTAGCGACAGCTACTGCGGTAGAAAATGCGACACTTGTGGCTACACCCTCCGCGGTAGAAAATGCGATAGTTGTAACGAAAGTTACCGCGATAGAAAATGCGACACGTGTAGCTACACCCTCCGCGGTAGAAAATGCGATAGTTGTAGCGACAGTTACCGCGATAGAAAATGCGACAGTTGTGCCTACACTCTCTGCGGTACAAAATGCTGTAGTTGTAGCGACAGTTACCGCGTTAGAAAATGCGATAGTTGTGCCTACACTCTCCGCGATAGAAAATGCGATAGTTGTAACGACAGTCACCGCGATAGAAAATGCGACACTTGTGGCTACACCCTTCGTGGTAGAAAATGCGATAGTTGTAGCGACGGTTACCGCGATAGAAAATGCGACAGTTGTGCCTACACCTTCCGCGGTAGAAAATGCGATAGTTGTAGCAACAGTCACCGCGATAGAAAATGCGATAGTTGTAGCAACAGTCACCGCGATTGAAAATGCGACAGTTGTGGCTACACTCTCTGCGGTAAAAAATG
Organism: Diachasma alloeum; assembly: GCF_001412515.2. Classification (NCBI taxonomy): domain Eukaryota; kingdom Metazoa; phylum Arthropoda; class Insecta; order Hymenoptera; family Braconidae; genus Diachasma; species Diachasma alloeum. Next base: position 69,332 of record NW_021681632.1, read on the forward strand.
CGATAGTTGTAGCAACAGATCGCGATAGAAAATGCGACAGTTGTGGCTACACCCTCCGCGGTAGAAAATGCGATAGTTGTAGCGACAGTTACCGCGATAGAAAATGCGACAGTTGTGCCTACACTCTCCACGGTAGAAAATGCGATAGTTGTAACGACAGTCACCGCCATAGAAAATGCGACAGTTGTGGCTACACCCTCCGCGGGAGAAAATGCGATAGTTATAGCTACAGCCACTGCGATAGAAAATGCGACAGTTGTGGCTACACCCTCCGCGGTAGAAAATGCGATAGTTGTAGCGACAGTTACCGCGATAGAAAATGCGACAGTTGTGCCTACACTCTCCACGGTAGAAAATGCGATAGTTGTAACGACAGTCACCGCCATAGAAAATGCGACAGTTGTGGCTACACCCTCCGCGGGAGAAAATGCGATAGTTATAGCTACAGCCACTGCGGTAGAAAATGCGACAGTTGTGGCTACACCCTCCGCGGTAGAAAATGCGATAGTTGTAGCGACAGTTACCGCGATAGAAAATGCGACAGTTGTGCCTACACTCTCTGCGGTACAAAATGCTGTAGTTGTAGCGACAGTTACCGCGTTAGAAAATGCGATAGTTGTGCCTACACTCTCCGCGATAGAAAATGCGATAGTTGTAACGACAGTCACCGCGATAGAAAATGCGACACTTGTGGCTACACCCTTCGTGGTAGAAAATGCGATAGTTGTAGCGACGGTTACCGCGATAGAAAATGCGACAGTTGTGCCTACACCTTCCGCGGTAGAAAATGCGATAGTTGTAGCAACAGTCACCGCGATAGAAAATGCGATAGTTGTAGCAACAGTCACCGCGATTGAAAATGCGATAGTTGTGGCTACACTCTCTGCGGTAAAAAATGCGATAGTTGTAGCAACAGATCGCGATAGAAAATGCGACAGTTGTGGCTACACTATCTGCGGTAAAAAATGCGACAGTTGTAACGACAGTCACCGCGATAGAAAATGCGATAGTTGTAGCAACAGTCACCGCGATAGAAAATGCGACAGTTGTGGCTACACTCTCTGTGGTAAAAGATGCGATAGTTGTAGCAACAGTCACCGCGATAGAAAATGCGACAGTTGTGCCTACACCCTCTGCCGTAGAAAATGCAATAGCTGTAGCGACAGTCACCGCGATAGAAAATGCGACAATTATGGCTACACCCTCCGCGGTAGAAAATGCGATAGTTGTAGCGACAGCCACTGCGGTAGAAAATGCCACAGTTGTGGCTACACCCTCGGCGGTAGAAAATGCGATAGTTGTAGCGACAGTTACTGCGATAGAAAATGCGACAGTTGTGGCTACACCCTCCGCGGTAGAAAATGCGATAGTTGTAGCGACAGTTACCGCGATAGAAAATGCGACAGTTGTGGCTACACTCTCCGCGGTAGAAAATGCGATAGTTGTAGCGACAGTCACCGCGGTAAGAAATTTGTCCTGAATTTTTACAGTTCTAACACCGTGCCAGCTATTATCAAAGCCGCAAGCATTCAATCGAAGAGAGACAACGCTGCAGACGCTTCAAATGCAGTTTCCCAACGAATGGTTGGACTCATATGATTGAATTATGGGTATCCATTGGAGGGAATTGTTCCGACACTAGAATGAAAGAAAAAAAAATTGAAAAGTCTGATAATTCAGGAAGCTATGCATTTTCTACAATTTCAAACTTTGAGTTACGGACGGAAGGCCATTGACGGAGGAGCCCACGTTTATAAATTCATAAAATAGAAAATAATTTTTTTTTCATGTGTAAACATCTTAGCGCGCGTTACCGAAATCTGTGGTGGAGTAATCCCAGAATCTTCACATACGGGGACGAAAATCCGAACGGGTGCGCAGTTGACCATTGCGCATTGTGATTAGGATATACATACTGCACGCACAATGTTTACACATAGCTCGAGAGTGTTGGATACAGTCGCATCAAATTCTTTGTTTTTACAGCCGCAGCGATTGAAGTGAAAAGCGATATTTGTGGCCACAGCCACCGTGGAAGGAATGCACTAGTGGTCGCGACACCCAGCATACGATTGGCTGTTGGGTATCCATTGTAGGGAATTGTTTCAAAAATTAAATTGAAAAAAATTAGCGCGTAGAGGCTACGCACGGCAGAAGTGAAACTTCTCAGCTGCAGTAGTTGAACGCATGTGCAAAGCCAAAAGTGTGCAGAACTCAATAAAAAAATTCAATTCCGCGCCGCCCGCCATGGCGAGATACTTCCGTTTGACTCGTCCATCGGTCTTTTTCTATTTTGCCCTACCGCGAGAAAAGAAGTTTCACTTCAAAAATAAAAATGGAAAAATCTAATAATTTAGCCAGTTATGCAGTTTCTAAATCTTGAAACTTGGAGTTATGGACATAGCCATTAGCGGAAGAGCCAACGTCTATCGATACATGAAATCAAATATCAGATTCTCTTCACATTTGGCAACTGACAATTTCTTCCATGTCCTCCGAAATTCTGATAAATCTATCAGTAAATTGTGAGAAATGAGTAAAATCGAAGAAGAATATCTGAAGAATTGAGTCCCATCCGAAATGACATGTCTAAAACACCGAAAGATGATAACCTCTCGTGAATAAATGACCCTGAGTTCAAAGTGCAATAATCTAGATGGAATGAGGAAATGGAAACGATCTTGATGGTAAGTATTTTATTGTTTACTACAATAATAAGAAAAATTATTCGCGGCAGCAGTCACTGCGGTGATTGAGGTGTTTCGAATGCTTAGTGAGACTCGCTGATTTTGGAAACGAGATAACCCATTCACTTGTTTGCATATTCATGTAATTTTTTTTTCAATTTACTGTTTGGTCATTTCGGCATCATGGACACCTAGTAAATAATCCACATATGACCATTCAGGGAGGAAAATATGTCATTGGCGGCTACATTATTGCCTCGTTCCATGGCTGAAAACCAATGACTGCTGTGAATCGTAAAATTCTCTAGATATGATCAAAATTATTATTTCATTGGATTTTTCACCATTTTTCAATGACTTGAGAAGAGTCGAATTCAGTTTCTCCGAGGTGAAAAAAACGTTCAACGCCCTGGAGAGAAAATGAATTACGTCCTACAAAAGTTCCCTCGGAATCTATTGAGTCATTTCTTATGTATATCTCTCATTTTCCGTTATCAACAATATGATAGACTAGTTAGTCTCTCCCCTTCACGTGACTTGTGCAGTAATTATGATTATTGAAGTGGAAAATTATTCTTTCGTCAGTGTTTACTAGCTGTACCATATTATCTTTACCCATACAGATATTCGGTTAGTTTGGAAAGAACAACATAGTTGAGTGGATTGTTTGCATATTTATCATTTTTTCTTTTCCATTCAACACTCATAAGATTTTTGGACAATAGGTACCCCGTAGTAAAGAATAAAATAACCATTTTTTAAAATCACAACTAACTATAATGAGCTGGAACGTCTGCTATTTTGGCCATGAATCAACAAATGGGGGAAAAATTAGCGCCAAATCACAGAGATATTCCCAACACTATTCCTCTAGCAAGCGCACTGAAGATTCCTACTTACTTGATGCCCCGTTCTGGAGACTATGGAATCATGACACGCCATTTGGCTCAGAATCTACCTCAAATGATTGCAGCAGCTGATGCTTCAAATGTCGCCTTTTATACGCACACAACTTCAATATACCCATTGATGAGAATATAATCGCGAGTACTGTTTCACTGGAATATAATGAATACGAATGGAAAAATACTGTCGCATCACGTTCAAGGAATTTTTATTGGATACATTCGGAATAAATGTTTGCAAAATAATAATATTTTTTAATTCGATGGAAATATTGCAAGAGAAATATCGGAATGATGAGTGGCACTTGGAATCGATTCAGCCATTTTAATTGCGTGATGATGAACCCGTTTTGCGAGCAATATTATCCAGTGTTTGTATGTATTTCTGTCCAGTGGCTTTCATCTCTCGTACATTGCCCAATCCTTTGAGGAGGTTAATTTCTTGTTTTTGCATATCCTTTTGTACCTCCGCAACAATTTTCTTAATGCGCTGTGTCGTGTCTCTTTGACTATCTACAATCAGGCACTGACATAGTATGTGAACATCGAACTGGTCGATTTGGTTTTTTTATGAACTAGAAGCTCATGGGAGTCACTTCACCAAATAGGATAACTAAATATTGCCCCGAAATTTTCGAGGTGGCTTTGCTTCCAAATTAAAAGGACACAGAAAAACAAGAAAAATGGGAACAAACAGAGCTCTATATCTTGAAAAATTGTCAATTAAAGATTGAAAAACTTTAAGAAGTGTAATTTTTTTTTAATCTGAAACGGAAGACCTCCACAACTTGACGGTTTTTCAACCTGAATTTTTTCGGGGGCATTTACCACATAAGGGGTCATTATTCTGCAAAAACTGTAAATATTAATAATTTGCACATTCTATTTTTGACCAAAGGGAATGAACTGCGGTCATAATATTTGATGTAGTTTATTAAGTTATTGGAGATATATAAATACGATTTTTTGACACTCAGTACGCTTCAATATTGAAATATTTTGTTTTTCTCAAACATGAAAAATGTAAACCTAAATTACGAGATGCTTTCTTTGAAAAATTTACAAAATTTACTAACAAATGTGTATTTTTAATTTTTTGTTGTGGTGTCTTGCACCTCGTGATTAAATTTGTGCAAATGGGAGGAATTATGAAAACACTAAGATATCGTTGTCATGTTTTATGTTGTTTGATAAAGCTGAAGAAAAGTATAATTTTTTTTTCTTTTCGTTCCAATATGGTGATTGCTCCGTCAGTGGAGCTCACTCCGTCGCGAGGGGATTACTCGCTAGTCATCATAATTCCGGCTCACTGAGTTATCGCAAATTGGAAAATCGAGTGGCTTCTTATTCTGCATGAGAACCACTCTGAAATGAAGCGTTTTCTGCTTTTTTCATATGAAATTTCATTTTTTTTTTAAATTATTTTTTAGTATTTTCAATAGTTGACAGCCGGAAGAGAGTGTTCAATATAGCCGTTTTTACTTCAGATGCGCGCCTTTCAGTCAAATTTCATTGATAAATTCAAATTCTTTTACATTTCAAAATTCCCATCCAGAATGAGAATGTTTTAAATTTTTCTCTTTTCGATGACTCGGCGCACCGAAATCCTAGCGACTAATCACGTCACGCCGGAGCGACGTTTACCCACGATTTACTAATCAACCGTCCATGGTATAGTATAAGAAAACAGTAGATTTCATTACTGAGGCCATCAAAAACTTTTCATGCGATTGTGAATTTGCAATCAGAGGCAAAGGCGAGGATTACAAACACAATCGTCATAAAAGTTGTTTGCGGCCGAGTGGTGAACACTATTTTTTGTTATTCAGTCTGTAGGCCGGGTTTCATGGCCACGCAGCGTACTGAGTCACAAAAAATCTTATTTGTAGATCCCCAATAATAACTCAATAAACTACATCAAATATTATGACCGTATTTCATTCGCTTTGGTCAAAAATAGAATGTGAAAATTATTAATATTTATAGTTTTCACAAAGTAATTACCCCTTATGTAGTAAATCCTCAAAAACAAATCCGGTTGGAATACCGTAAAGTTGTGAAAAAGGCCTTCCGTTGCGGATTAAAAAATGCACTTCTTAAATGTCAATCACTTCACCATCACTATTGCATTAAATAATGATAATCACATAGGTACCCATTGTTCTTCAAATTCTCAGCAGATACAGTCAGCAAGCTTTACAACAATTATTATGAATTAAGGATGCAATCCTGGCGGAGAATGAGGGGGAAGATAATGGCAGGCATGTGAGGGTGGGAGAAGGGTTAGCCGTTGAAGGGAGAATCACACGTCTAAGTGGGGAAGCCTCCGAGCGCCCCCTTATCATGGCCAATGAAGCGCTATGGAATATCTGTTCACGACTGAAAGAAGCTTATTAGCCGATGTTTCAGTTTTCAATTTCATCAAAACTAAAATCTTGGGAATAATTCGAATTTTTAAGAGTTCTCCACTGTCATAAAGAAATCTACGAGTGTTAGAACCGATGATTCCTTTACTCGTTGAATGGGATGGGTTTGCCACTAGTTGTTTCGGTATAAGAGTTTCTCTACCAAGAAGTTTCACCTTATGAGGAAGATCCTCTTAAAATGGGAAGATTCTAATGAAATTTTGTTAATGCTTGAATTAACTATCTCCGTTCCTTCTGAGATCGATTGGAATCCTCTGTCACTGATCGATAATTCAATAAAAATTATTTTATCGGAGGCGGTGACGCAAGTGGAGAATACTGGGAGGATAGCGTGTCTGCTGATGAGTTCATGTTGAGTATCTACCAAAGTTGTAATGGATCAAATTTCACGTGTAATTATTATTTCAAGAATGATTGATGGAATAATACTGTACCAATGTGGAAATTATTCAAGCTTGCGACAGTGTATGTTAAATAAAAATACACAAAAAAATGTTCATTTGGATTGTGGACACAACTTCTTCACATGGAACACACTAAGCAGTCCATAAATTTCATTTTTTATTATTGCCGGCAAATATGACTGATTAAATGCATTGACTACTATATGGTTCCTCATAAAAAAAAAACAGAGTGCGTGGAGTCCACGCGCGACAGAAGTGAAACTTCTTTTTAGTATTCTCAAATTTTTTTGTCCAATTTGTTTTTCCTGAAAAATTTTTTTTCGCTTCTCATGCTTGAGAAAGCATTATTATTATGCTTATATATAGAAATTCGATGGGATACTAGGAAATTAATAACAAGAAAATTTGAATGACTTTTTTCATTTTTTACCATTCAGCAGATAAAAACTTTCAATTTTCAAGTTCAGATTTTTAATTGCAATTTTTAATTTCAATTTTAAATTTGAATTCCAAATTTCAATTTTATATTAAAAGTTTTAATTCGAAATTTCAATTGAAGTTTTCAATTTTTAATTTTCATTCAAAATTTCAATCTCAAATTTCAATTTCCAATTCAGAATTCCAATTTCAGAATGGAAATTCAAATTTCAGGATTTTCAAAATCCAAATTTTTAATTTTGGAATTGAAGCAAATAAAAAATTTCAATTTCAGATTTTCAAGTGCAATTTTTAATCTCAATTTTGATTTTCTACTTCAAATTTCAGATTAAGAATTCCAATTGAAAATTTGAATTTCAAATTTAAATTTTAAATTAAAAGTTCCAATTTAAAATTCCAATCCAAATTTTCAATTATCAATTTCCATTCAACAGCCAAATTCAAATTTGAGGATTTTGAAATTCCAAAATTTCAATTTTGGAATTTCAAATTTCAATTTTAAATTACCCTTTCAATTTTCAATTTTCAATTTTGCATTCCAATTTCAAAATCCAAATTCGAGTTTGAGTATTTAAAAATTGCAAATTTTTCATTTTCGAATTTGAAATTTTCGAATTTCCAATCTTAGAATTACAAAGTTCAAGATTCAAAATTTCAGGATTTCGAAATTTTACAATTTCAGAACTTCAAATTTCACAATCTCAACTTTCAGAATCGCATAATTTCAAAATTTCAAAATTTCAGAAGTGCTAAATTTCAAAATTCAGAGTTCATCATTTTAAAATGCAGAATTCAGAATTTCCCAATTTTCAATTGCAGATTTCAAATATCAATTTTGCGTTCCTGATTTAGAATTTCAATTTCACGTTTAAACTCAAAATTTAAATGTAAAATACCAATTTCAAATTTCAATTTCAATATCAAATGTCAAAATTTCAAGTTATTTGAGTTTTTTACATTTTTTACATTTATTACATTCTATAGATAAATTGCCAGTTTTTCACGTCGTAATGTAAAAAACTGTCTCTAGACCGAAATGCCCATCCCTGGTCTCAGGCATAGCAAGGCGTACGGCCCCACTCTAGGCTTACCCCCACTACCGATCCTTACATGTTTCGTGTCGCCTCGGATTTTCTTCACTCACGCGCGGCTCCCCTACGCTTGACTAGCCCCCCACTTACTGACTAACCCGTTCCCCTCAAAACCTTTCACTTTTCGTGTCGCGCTGAAATTTTTCGTACCCTCCCTAAAGAAGTTTCACTTCAAAAAAATATTCACATAGTGGGTGGTATAGGGTACAGTTGATGCCATTCTTATTGCAATCCGTCTTACGCGGAAAGTTGTAATCTGACGATTCAACCCGGAAGTATAACGATAAAAAGTTACAATGGGTGGTTTCAACATTGGCGGCCGCGTGGGAGGTCAAGCGGACTTGGATTATGTTATGTGCAAGGACTATTTTTGAGAACGTTTCAGACAATGTTTAGAATGTGAAAAGGAGGAAATCACCTCATAAATCCTTAGATTGGAGGAGAAATATCAAAGTTCCTTCCTGAAATTTGTGCTTAGAGTCGAAAGGACATATCAACTTTTCCTTCCTATTCCCTAAAAAATGTGTATTGCCTATACAAGTAAGTTATACCACTTGAAACCCACGTATAGCAAAATCTATCAACGGACAATTTCCATGGCACTGATTGTATAGCGCGTTGAGCTAGCGCTTGAGCATTCCCCCACTCTCAACTGCATTTCTCCCTCCACCCCAATTAACTGTCGTTGTCAACGTTTATTCGAAGCACACCTGTTCCCTCATTTTACTTCGAGACTCGCTACTCGAGACATAATAATCATTATACAGTCTGTGCTACTGCATCCACTAAAGATTTAAACATCAATGGGTGAGCCTGTTGGATTATCATCTTTCTATTTTGTACTAGGGTGATTAAATACGTAGTGGAATTGAAAATTCGTCTGAATTGTACTTTTATAGTGATAAAAACTCTTCATAAAAAAAAAGAACAGAAAAATCGGCTTTTTGTAGCTCAAATCAAATGAAAATTCAATTCTTAATTTTCCTAATTAATTTTACTCATTCAATTTAAATTCCATGAAATGTAATTTTTCAATTTTTTTTATTTTACCCTTTCAATTTTACGGTTGAGCTGGGCCCACACTTAATTGGTTGATTGTTCGATATCATTGAAGTGATGAAAGTGAATTAGTTGACTTCATTCATTATGATGAATATCTTCGAACGAAAGGAGATAGGTTTCATATTTGAGTTTCTAATTACACTTTGTCACTGCGATAGAAAATTCATTTTCTTTTATTGCAATTTTATTTTCACTTGGCACTTTCTAAGCAATCAAAATTATTGTTTTTGGTGTATTTCTACTCATTGAGTACGCAGATATGAAAATATATTCGTCAAAATTCATTAAGGTTTTTTTCCATTCTTCATATACGAATTGTTTAATCCCCTCAACAGCCATGTACCATGCAACGTTAACGAAGTATATCAGTAAAAAAGAACGCAGGGGGAGACAGTAATGACTGAATGGATCCAGAGGATGAAGAAATCATCATTGAGAGTAAAAATGGGCGAAAGTGTGTGAAGAAACGAACAAACATATGAATTAAGAATTGTCAATGAGTTGAAAGTTCTATTAGACGCGTCCATATATTTATTTTCAAGAAATGAAGACAAATAAATGAATCGGAAAATACGATAAATAGTGGAAAACAATTACAAACACAAATAGATCAAAAAATCACTTTATCTGCGAGGATTGCGCAATCTGTTGCACAAACACCCCAGCACTTCTTCGAATTCGGCTCTGCTCATATGATTCTCCTCAATCTCATTATCCATGTAATCTGTTGAAAAAATGCATAATTATAAATAGTAGGGATAAAACTAAAACGGACAATTATATCAATGTTGATAAGGTGCATGCAAAGCCCATGGACTAGTAGAAGCATGGGAAACTGAATCCAATTTCATTCGTCCCAGATAGTTTTTCGGAATCGAACTTTGAAACCTCTGGTTTTCCATAACATTTCCATCGATTACCTACTACTTTTGAATTTTCAGAAAAACCTATCACGTTTGGAACAAAATTGGAATCCGTTGTTCTCACTTGCGATGGATTTTATGGGCTCTCTGTGCATGGATTAGCTCGATTCAGATGTTTTTGATGGGGAGCAGTTTAGTGGGCTCAATACTCACCTCGCACAGCATCGAATACGTCTTTAGGGACTTCTCGGATTTGCCCTTTTCGATGACGTCCAGTTCGAGTCATTTTTTTCAAGGTTTCCTCCCCTAAAATCTCTAGGAAAAGCTTCCTCTCCATTTCCCTCGGGTCTCCTCCATACTTACGCATGATGGCCGCAAGCTCTCGCTTATCGATAAATACATTGGTGTTAGGCATGATTTTGACTCGCTGTCGGCCTCCTCGATTGCAGAAATTGGTATTCGCAGGATCGGTGCTCGCGCCGTGTTGATGTCCATCGTCATTGTCGCTCCCGTGATTGTTAGAATTTTCAACCCCATCAACACCGTGCTCAACGGATTCATCATTATCATCATCGTCTGCAGTATCTTCACCCCCACCTTGTTCATTGTTCACCATATTGAGAATGTCATCATTATTATCATCACGAGTAACATCAGCCTTAGCGTCTTTATGCTTATCAATATCATCTCCAACATCTTCATCCTCATTAGAGCCTCGTTCGTTGTTTAGCGCTTTGGTAACATCATCATGATCCATTTCAGCTCCAGTATCTTCATCCCCATCATAATCAAGATCACCATTCATCAAAATGAGAACATCATCATTATCAACATCATCTCTAGCATCTCCATACCTGTCAACATCAGGTTCGCCGTTCATCAGAATCACACTATTATGAACATTAATATCATCTTCAGCATCTTCATCCCCATCAGAACCTCGTTCATTGTTCATGACATTGATGACACAATCGTTATTATTACCATCATGGTCCGATTCAGCTCTATCATCTTCATCCCCATCATAATCAAGTTCATCATATATCAGAATGAGAAAATCATCATTATCAACATAATCTCTAGCATCTTCATCCTCATCAACATCAGGTCCGTCGTTTATCAGAATCACACTATCATCAACATTAATATCATCTTTAGCATCTTCATCCCCATCAACATTAGGTCCAGCGTTCATCAGTATCACACTATCATCAACATTAATATCATCTCCAGAATCTTCATCCCCATACTAATCAAGTTCATCATTCATCAGAATGAGAAAATGATCTTTACCAATATCATCTCCAGCATTATTTTTAGCAACATGAAATCATGCCCATTGTTCATCAGAATCACACTATCAGCTCTATCGTCATGTGCAGTTTTCATAATTCTATATTAGTCTCCATCAATGCTCACTTCCTGTACATCATTAGAATCACCGGTAGTCGCATCAGGTTCAACCTCCTGGAGCTCATGGTTCTCTGCATTCTCGTCATTGGTCAGACTGTGTTGATAATCCTCATCAACATCATCTCCCATCGTATGCTCACTATCATCTTCTTCAACAGCTGTAGGACCCTCATATGTGCCATCCTTGTGAGTATCATCAACATCTTCGCCAGCGTTGTATACTTCGTCTATACTCCGATCATTGCCCTGCCACTCCTCAGCATAGTTATCATAAGAATTGTCACAGGTCTCATTTTCCTGACGAGGTTGAATCTCTCCACTTGGACCAGTATCAACATAAACGCTCAGGTCAACCACATTATCATGAACCTGGTCGTCACTGACACTGTCCACTGGTGGTAAAATTAGGCAGCAACGAGGTCCAATCTCTATTCTCTCCAGGAAATGTTCATCATCTATGGAAAGAGATGATAGGAGAAAGTTGTGTTGCGCTTCATTCAATAGTGAAAAAGTGAAATAGTTTTCGCAAAATATCTCAAAATTTAAGGGAGACTGCGATATTTGTACGGAGAATTTCCCCATCTTTCTCTACAAAACCTGTTTTTACCTCGGTTTTTTACCTCTTTGCTGGTGAATTATTGAATGATAGCATTTATCTCTTATGACAATGTTAGGGATAATATGAATTTACCACTCATTGCCAGTACTCTGCCCCTGTACGATCTACCATCCTGTGAGTATTGAATCATAGTTTGGCGGCCTTTGAAATTCACTCCGCTGGATTTTTCAATACTCCTTTCCTTGTTGTGCCAAAAAACTAGACAGAACATTTTATCCCCGGTGTTTTATACTCCCACGTTCAATAGTATAACAGCTACTTATTTGATGGCAATTTCTACGTTTCGCAACTGATAAAATGGAAATCTCTAAGGAAATATCTAGAAAATAAATGAAAGGATTCATGGAAGGAATTCATGGCATACTTCATTATAATACCTTCAATTTTACATCATATCATTGACCCTGGGGTATCCATTGTGTGAAAACGCCCAGAGAATAGAACAAATACAAAAAATTATGGAAATTCCAATAATTGTAAGAGCTAGGGAATTTCCAAATTCTGAAAGTTCATGTTACAGGCATGCAACAACGCAGCTAATATTCCTGAACTCACCAAATAAACAATGAGATTGGCATTATTTGATCCCGGGTATCAATTGAGTATAAATCTTCATAGCAAACGATGGAATAATCGGTTCGAAAATATCTGAATTATGTAATAAACAATGGAAGTTTCAAACTGTATGACGTTTAAATGGATGAAAGAGCAAACGCTGCTGGAGCTTTAAATTTTTCGGTTTTTGCACGAACTATCATGTTTATATCATTAACTTTGGGGTATCCGTTGTGAAAAAATGTTTTAGATGATAAAAAAGAGACGAAAAATCTTGGCAATTCCAATAACTGAAAGAGCTATGAAATTTCCAAATTCCGGAAGCCTACGTTACAGTCATGCAGTCAATAGCGTCATTAATATTCCTGAACTCGCCGAATGAACGATTGGAGTCTCATCTTTAATATCGAGTATTAATTGTGTATGCATTTTTAGACAACTAATGAAGCAATGAAAATCGAGTTTTCGAAATGAATGGATAATCAATGAGCGACAAAAATGGTGAACTGCATACGTTCTCTTCAAGGAAAGGCTAATGTTGACCTTTGAACTGCGCTTTTTCTAATTTCTGAACGAATTACTAGGTTGAGCATTCACTTCAGGGTATTCATTGTGTCGAAATAATCAAAGAATGAAATAGAGAAAGAAAATTATGGAAATTCGAACAAATGATTGAGCTACGACTTTTTCAAACTATGAAAGTACAAGTTGAGACACATAGCCATCAGCACAAATAATACTCTTGAAGTCATCGAATGAAGAATCAGGTTCTCATTTCTTCCCTCAGAGTATCCATTATGTATGAATCTTCAATACGGTGTGTTTGATAGGGGGGGCTGAAATGGGTGTAACCAACTACGGATCGAACCGATCACTTTACGATCACTTCTCTATCTTTTTTTGATTGCTGGAATGAAAACTCCTGAAATCCGGAAGTTTCATCTGAATATTTCGACAGCTAAGATCACTTTGCTCATCATTCAATCAAGCTTGACTGGCACAGAGACGCGTTGAATTCAAAAAATAAAATTCCTTTCTTGCAAAAATTGTTCAATTTTCAATAAATCCACCTTTATCAGCTTTTCTCACAAGTTTTATTGGAGCAGTTGTGAGAAGGCTGTGCATCCATAAACTAATGAGAATAGGAGGAAAACGAATAGACAAATTCAGAAATGCACGTCAATTAAGTTTTAAAGTAGTGTTGGATACTTACTGATTAGTTTTGAGCAGTTCAATATGGATCAATTAAATGGAGGAGGGAATGATGCAAGAAATGAATGAAAAACTAAGGAATGAAGTATTTATTCATATTTGAAAAGGAGGCAGAATAAGGCGAATGGATTTTTTTTTGTTTTGGATGAGAAAAATCATAATTGAGAAATAACTTAATAAAAACGCAGGCAAATTGAAGGATTTAGCACAGTGGATGAATAATAAATCATGCCTAGGTCCCCAGGGACTTCAATAATGTCTAGTCAATGTTCCAACAGCCACGTGGAGTCTCTGAAAAATTGAAAGATAATTGGAATCGCTTCATCATTTGTGTAAAATAGTACATTTCATCACTAGGCCGTTAGGAACTTTTCTGGCGATTGTGAGTTTGCAGTTCGAGGCGAAGCCGAGGAATGCAAACACAATCGTCAGAAAAGTTCTTTTCGGCCGAGAGACGAACAATATTTTTTGTTATTCAGTCTGTGGGCAGGGTTTTATGGCCGCGCAGCGACCATAAAGCGTTGTTTCACGTACTGAGTGACAAAAAATACAATATGGAATGTGCATCTTAATTACCACAGATATGATTGAAGGCCATTGACCATGCTAGATCATGATCGAACTCCTTTAACTTGCATTCCTTAGGCACCTCTACAATATTGCATAGATTAGTGGCGAGGGAACTGGTGGTTTCTGGGAAGACAGTTTTGCGAAAACCATGTTTGTTGAAGACTGTGTCATCATCTCTATTCAGAATGGCTGGAGAGAGATATGTTGATGTATGGTAGTCAAGCACAACGGTCGATCTTCCAACACATCCACAATATTTGGTGGTCGCATGCACTGGAGGGAGGTTATTGATTTCCAGGGGAATGTTCACAGATCTCCCAGAAACGACTATTGAAAAATCATATTCTCGTCTCCCTTTGTCATGAGAATAACAGATATGTGATGGAAACGTGAACAATGTGTCTCTCGATGCATAGAATAAAGGCCATCTGAAATTCCACCAGCTCTCATTTTTGAACAAGGCGTGTGAAACAACAGTAGCCAGAGATGTTTCTACAATCCCTACTTCGCCGTAGGGATCCTTGTTTGTAGGAGCATCGATCTTGATGATTGACTCAAAATNGGTGAATTTGAGAGTGAATTTCTGTGGTTCCCGGTAGCTTAGTCGGTAAGAGTGCCCGGCGCGTATCTGGGAGACCCGGGTTCGATTCCCGGCTGGGTGAAGCGGAAATTTTTTCTCTCTAAATTCTAATTCTCTTAGAATTTTTTTTTTTTTTTCTAATTGGTTTAAATGTTCATAAAAAGTGATTCTAACCTAAACGGCCCGGACTCATGCGCGGTTCGCATTCGCTTTAGACGAGTGATACAAACTCCTTATTAGTCAGGCCCTCCACAACGGGGATAATAAAACAATGTTTTGCGTGTTTCACACTCTGCCTAACGTATATGCGAGGAAATGTGATTGACTGAAAGTACTAAACAACATGACTCATCGCGTGTGCAGATTCTCATTTTGCGTACGCATAGCGTGCTGAATGATATAATAATACTTACCGGAAAAGTTTCAATTCTGGTGGAGCGCAACCGTTATGAATCTGCCAATTCTACAATTTTATGGCAATTATTGCCCTACTAGTATTTACAGACTTACTTTTGTATGGTTCCACAATCACTTGTTTTATTGACAATGAAACAAATGCGAAATTAGTGGTGTGAGAAGTGATTTCAAACTCAAGATGGGCTCGTTTCGAATGGAATATTCTTATTATAATTATTATTCACTAGCAAATGAATATTGTCATGAGTATTTTGAAAAAAAATCATGAAATCCGTCGAATATTTTATGAGAAAGTTTGCACGAACACTTGAATATCTTGGGAACTAATCAACTGATTGCTTACATTCTTAATACCAACCTGTAACATCATAAAACCTACAATTTGAATGCAAGGTTGAATTTTCTATCTCAATTATTTCTTGAGTTATCGCGCCAATAACGATTTCAATGGATGAATAGAAGAGTGGAAATAGCTAGCCAGCTAGGCTAGAGGAAAATACATATTTGGATTGAATTAGAAGGCATTTTTGTGACGAATATTTTTCCATTAGACAAAATAAAATCGGTTGAGTAGTTCTCGAGACTTCTGTCAATTATCAGTTGGGATTTTCAGATCTTCATTCCATGAGTTAATGCGTTGCAGATTCTTTGTCATGACGATAAATGGTCTGAGTCGATATAATCCAAGAGTCATTTTTTGATTGATATCTTCGAATCTATAGAAGATAGAGACATTCTTGTAAGGTTTTTTTTTGTATCTTTTTTTTTTATTCTACAAAAAACTTCTACAAATTTCGCTATCTCCCTTACATTCCGATATATTCAGTTCGAAAACTGATGCCAGGATGAAATTGACTTGAACCATTTCACCAATTCACTGCTGATTTTATATTCCCATGGGCAAAAAGTGTTTTTTAGCCACACGCACTGACACGTGGTGGCTGAAAAACAGTGATAAACACAGTGATAAATTTAAAATTTATAATCTTGGAGTTATCTTAATTTTTATAAGAACTCAATTTGATGAATTCGAAAAGGTTAAGTAGAACATTTACTCATAACATTGAGTATTCTGAGATTCTCGGCAGTTAAAATTATAATTATTTTGGGGTGGATATGATTTAAGAAGATCATTCGTTGATTCGACTTGTATAATACTGAACGTAGGAATAAATATCGATAAGAGTTCCATTTATTTTCCAAATATCTCCATGGTAATTGTCATCTATTGCAATACGTAGAAATTAGCATCAAAGAAAGAATATTGATACTCAAGGGTATAGGACTGAAACGAAATGTACTGTCTAGTTTCTTGGTATGACGGAAGAACGAGTATTGAAGACTCAAGTGGAGTTAATTTCGAAAGCAAGCACACGATGATTAAGTGGTCTAAGGCTGATCATCCATACAGGGGCAAAGCACTGGCAATGTGTGGTAATGCAACAGTCTCTTTTATCGTAGGAAGCTTTTTGATATTGAAAAAAATAATAATTTAAACCTTTCCTATCATCACTCTCAACAGATGATAAGAAATTCCTGCAACGAATAAGGATTGGACGTCGTGGTTGCTTGATCCTGCCAACACCTAACAATGACAATCCTGACATGAGCGAGGAAATTCTCGATGAGGCAAGTGGCGGTGCTAATCATCAAAGGGCTAGTCACGTTGGACCCACACAAAGTGAAAGGATTTCACATTGCCATGGGAATGAGGCTCACGATTATTTTGATAATTGCTATAGGGGCACATCTGAGGATGGGAAGGTTATTGAGAATGGTGCACAGGGACATAATGATAACGATTATGAATATGTGAGAGGTGAGGATGGTGATGATGACGAAGGAATTGATAATTGTGAGCTCCAAGCTGTTCAATCTGGTGCAAGGATCGCTGAATCCAGTAATGCCATTATCATTGAGCAACCAAGTCGTGATCAAGACGAACATCAATTGATTGATACTGATATTGTCATTCTTTCCAAACTTGAACAAGATTTTGATGGTGAAGAAGATAGAGGGGAAGATATTGAGAGCGATGATCATGATGGTACTCCCATTCCAATCAACGATGATCAGAGTTTTGACGTGGATGGATATCGAGGCGAGGATATTAATGATTATGTTGATAATATTGATGTTCTCACTTTGATGAACAATGACCGAGGTTTCGATGGGCATGAATATCCAGAAGATGGTATTGCTGGTGATGTTCTTAGTGAACATGGTTCAGATATAGAGGGCTATTGCGGAGAGGGAGTAGATTATGATGATGATTTCCTCATTCTGATGAATGACGAACTTGATTTTGATGAGGACGAA
The DNA here is from genome assembly GCF_001412515.2 of Diachasma alloeum. NCBI lineage: Eukaryota > Metazoa > Arthropoda > Insecta > Hymenoptera > Braconidae > Diachasma > Diachasma alloeum. The sequence goes on from NW_021681632.1 coordinate 86,893, forward strand.
GATCAAGGGCAAAGTATTGACAATGAGGTGGATAATAGTGACGTTTTAAATGTGAACACTGAGCAAGATTTAGATAGGGATGAAGGTAGAGGACATCATGTCGTTGGTTTCGATGGCCATGAAGATCCAGAAGATGATGTTGCTGGTGATGTTGTTAGTGAACAAGGTTCTAATGAGGAGGCTTATCGTGGAAACGATGTTGATGGTGATGATGAGATTATCATTCTGCTGAATGATGAACGAGACTTTCATGAAAATGGAGATAGAGGAGAGGATCTTGCCGGTGATGAGCAGCCAGAGACTGGAAATGATGGGAACGCCAATAACGATGGTCGTCAACCAGGCCCAAATAACGATTCTACTATGAAACCCTGGAATCAAGGAGGGCGTCATCGAGTGGAAATTCTGCCGAACACGGGCGTATTTATAGATGAACGAGAGCTGGCAGACATCATGGAAAAATATGGGAAAGACCCGAGGGAAGTGGAGAGAAAACTTTTCCTAGAGATCATAGGCGAAAGAGATTTGAAGAAAATGACTCGAACCGGACGTCATCGAAAAGGGCAAGAGCGAGAAGGATTCCCTGAAGATGTCTTGAATGCTGTGAAGGGTGATTATCGAACCAAATAATAGTCAATAATTCCCGATTCACCGGGGTTTCTCCCTCGGATTTCGGGCTATTGATGGTTCGTTTGACGCCTCCACTTTCAGCTTTTCACCACTATCCCCTAATGACTTTTTTTTACAGATTACATGGATAACGAGATAGAGGATAATTCAATGAATAAAGCCGAATTTAAGAGTGTGTTGATGTGTTTGTGTAACAGATTGCGCAACCCTCGCCGATGAAAACATGAGATCTATTATTTGAGATGAAAACATGAAATTTAAAGTATTTGATACTGTCAATGGATCACTAAATAAATGTCTTCGACTTGGAAAAATTTATAGTACTAATTAGCAATACAAATTGTTATTCACTTCAGAATAGCCTCCCTGGGTGTGTGAGATGCCTTCCACAATTTTACTCTCGATGTGGTCCATCACCACTTAATTGTTCCACTTTCAGTACTCAAGTTTCGCTATCGCCGTCAAATTTACTGTAATTAATGGCGAACTCTCCTTTCAGTTGAATTTACCATATTTCCGCGACTGAATTCTAATTTTCGTTGGCACACTAAGTACTTCCTTGTCATAAATGTATAGTTTCGGGTGACGAATGGCTCGTATACTCGTTTTATCAATCTAACTATCTAGAGGCAGCTAGTGGACAATCGTATTCACCATGAATGTTGCATCTAATGTAACAGTTGTGTAGCAACCTAGAAGTTTTAAAAATTAAGACAGAAAGTAACTCCCAAGAAAACAGAAGAATTTCTTCAGTTATGCAAATCTATCATTCGCAATAAATATTTGTCGATGGTCAACTAATTAATTAATTTGATAATTTACATCATTGGCAGAACTTCCAGAAGCCTCAATCCACGTTTCCGATAATAATGCACATGACTCCAACATGAAGAGAATGTAAAGGAAAGCGTGAACTAGATCCTGAACAATATGTCCAACAGATTCTGGTAGTGATAGATAGTATAGATCGCCAACTGGATAAGATCTGTCTGGGCCACCACCATCAACGTTAGACCACACTCCAAGGAGATGGACAATCAAATTTTCATGAAAGTCAACTGCCAACATTTGTGAGATGACGTACAAATTGGATACTAGAGCTGATTGGAACATAATTGGGATGTTGCTGGTGTGAAATAGTTTATTTGGGTAGCTGCTGTATTCTCTACGATATCTGGTAGATTTGATGGGTAGATGAACCCTGAATCCCTGGAATTTACATTTTTTTATGAGAGAATTCAATGAAATAACACATTGAACCGATTTAAAAGATCATGTGAAGTCTATTTTACTGGGAATCATACAGCTATAGCAAAAACAACAATCGTACCCAGAATATTGATCAAATTTGAAAGGTTCTAACTATAGAAAGCCTCTCTGAGTGTCCTGATTTTGTCCTGTATGGTTGCCAGCAGATGCAACAGAGCAATTACAGTTCCTTCCAAGTCAATACCTCTGCCAGTGTTGCTGGTGAGAATGCCTTCCATACGATTGTTTTACCAATATTTGGAGCAATGAACCGAGAAATGCTACTGCCACTACCATAGCCTTTCTGGAGGAGTTCATCAAGAAGTAGGACAATCAGACCAGCGAAGAGCTGAATGATGATGAGGATGACAAGACATACACCAGCACCAATTTCAGCTGGATCTCCATACATTCCAGCCATCACGTACACAATAGCTTGACCAACAGTGATAACCATACCAAATAGCTTCTGAGCCTCATTGAAGAGGACTCGATCCTTGTATATCACTCTCGCTTTAACTGAAATTTGTCCGTTTAAAATCTTACTAGCCATCTGAATTATCACAATTTCTATTTTGTTTTTCTCTTTCTGCTATCTGAATGTTTTTCTACAATGGAGACCCAGGAGTCAATGATAGAAATATTATCATTCGTTGAGAAAGGGAGTTTCAATCTTCTGCGGAGTAGGCTGTCGCTTCAATTCATACTTCCGAGTTTAAAAATTCCCTAGCGATTTCAATTTTGCGCAATTTTCATAATTTTTTTTCTGCTCTCTGTTCTCTGAACATTTTCCTACAATGGACACCTAGGAGTCAGTGATAGAAATATTATCATTCGTTGAGAAAAGGAGTTTCAATCTTCAGCGGAGTAGGCTCTCCCTTCAATCCATACTGCCGAGTTTAGAAATTCCGTAGCGATTTCAATTTTCGCAATTTTCATAATGTTTTTTCCCACTCTGTTCTCTGAACATTTTCCTACAATGGACACCCAGGAGTCAATGATAGAAATATCATCATTTGTTGAGAAAAGGAGTTTCAATCTTCAGCGGAGTAGGCTCTCCCTTCAATCCATACTGCCGAGTTTAGAAATTCCGTAGCGATTTCAATTTTCGCAATTTTCATAATGTTTTTTCCCACTCTGTTCTCTGAACATTTTCCTACAATGGACACCCAGGAGTCAATGATAGAAATATCATCATTTGTTGAGAAAAGGAGTTTCAATCTTCAGCGGAGTAGGCTCTCCCTTCAATCCATACTGCCGAGTTTAGAAATTCCGTAGCGATTTCAATTTTCGCAATTTTCATAATGTTTTTTCCCACTCTGTTCTCTGAACATTTTCCTACAATGGACACCCAGGAGTCAATGATAGAAATATCATCATTTGTTGAGAAAAGGAGTTTCAATCTTCAGCGGAGTAGGCTCTCCCTTCAATCCATACTGCCGAGTTTAGAAATTCCCTAGCGATTTGAATTTTCGCAATTTTAATAATTTTTTTTCTCCTCTCTATTCTCTGAACATTTTCCTACAATGGACACCCAGGAGTCAATGATAGAAATATCATCATTTGTTGAGAAAAGGAGTTTCAATCTTCAGCGGAGTAGGCTCTCCCTTCAATCCATACTGCCGAGTTTAGAAATTCCCTAGCGATTTGAATTTTCGCAATTTTAATAATTTTTTTTCTCCTCTCTATTCTCTGAACATTTTCCTACAATGGACCCTCAGGAGTCAATGATAGAAATATTATCATTTGTTGAGAAAAGGAGTTTCCATCTTCAGCGGAGTAGGCTCTCCCTTCACTCCATACTGCCGAGTTTAGAAATTCCCTAGCGATTTGAATTTTCGCAATTTTCATGATTTATTTTCTCCTCTCTGTTCTCTGAACATTCTCCTACAATGGACACCCAGGAGTCAATGATAGAAATATTATCATTCGTTGAGAAAAGAAGTTTCAATCTTAATAATGAATTAGTGTTTGACAATTTTTTAAGAATTGGATGAAATTCTACTATTGATGATACGTTTTAAGTTGAAGGAATTATTGTAATTCAGAACAGAAAAAAAGTCTGTTCTCATACATTCTCTGTCATTTATTCACCAACCACTACGTCGATCCATGAGGGCTCATTGTTCAACTTTGAACCATGAAACAGCATATTTGACATCATCCGGATAGAATGAGGACCCCCCTCCAGTGTTTTTCTCTCCTAGTAGATGCGGCCGTTCCTGTCAGACAACCGGAGAAGGGAAATAAGGCTATTATATCCGTCGAGTATGTTAGTTTTGTCCAACGTCAGCAAATCAATAGGTTTAAATAATCACTTAATTCAACAATACGAATCATCGCCGAAGCCTCTCTCAACTAATGAAACACAAACAGAACTCTCCAACTACATATCGATTAAATCGAGAATATCAAGATAAACATAAGAACAATTGTAACAAGTAATGCGAGTTCTAATTTTATCGGGGAAATTGAACGTAGGGGGCTTGACATTAATATGATTATCCGCCAAAATTTTGAGGAGAGATTTTTCACTAGAACATTCAAAGATTGGAAAAAAAAAGGAAAGTATATCCTTGAAAACTAATCGGAGTACGGTAATCTTCCATTGAAGAAAAATTCTGATGTGAAGTGGTGAAGAAAGGATTTCACGTATATTAGGGTTTAGCAAATATATTGAAAGTAGCGAGTGGATGTATGGAAAAGTCCCCCAGCTCCTCTTGGAAGGACACAGTCGATTCACATTTTTGGATATCATCAATGGTTAGCGAGATGATAACAAACAATCAACAATGGATGACTGAGTAGAAAGTCGTTTGAAGTTTACCATCCGAATATTTGAAACAGCAATGAGTCTAGGAGTGAATATCAGAGCACATCATTTTTCACCAATAAAATTCTCTCAAAAGAATGGCTGTGATGTTTTCGTCATAATTCTCGACCCTGAATTCTTGGAATTTACATTTTTTCCATGAGAAAATTTAATGAAATTACACATTGAACTGATTTAAAAGACGATAAAGTGTGAAAATCGAAAAATACATTAATCACCTTTCTTTTGGCTTCGTAATTTCTGGCAGAATGCTGCAAAATAGCTTGATCACCCCAAGAAATTTAACTGCAATAATTGAAGAGAAGAATGCGTTAAGAAATAATCTTGTGATATGTAGAAACTTGGGGGACCATCATCAGGAATGGTGGATGCTTCATGAAAGACATTTGGATATATACTCGTTTTTGTGAATTACTTACTTACCATGGTGAATTATTAAATGTGTTCTGTTTATTCAATTTAGTGTCCTAGTAATACCATGATAAATTCACCCTTAAAAACTGTCAAAAACTATAGTTTTATACCTAATAACCGGTGACAAATACAACATATAGTGAATGAGTGGATTATAATGAACGTTACATGTTGACTTATCAATTCTAATATTTTGATGAATTACTACACAAAAGCTCGTCCCATCTCTTCATCAGCTTTAATATCATCCTTGCAAACTTGATAAACCACACTCGTACCCATTGCACAGTTCTCGAAGGCATAAAGACAATGAGCACTCCACTCCATGAAAATAGAATAGTCAGAATCATTCACCCATAACATCAAGTACGTAATATAATTAGACCTTGAAGTTCTCATCCTTTGCCAGCAATTTTATTTATTTTATGAATGATCACAGAGACGAATTGCTAATTCTTTAAAGCAGGTAGTTTGGGTACGGTTGGTATGGATGTGCTGACGTGGTACGATTGAACCAACATATTCCTGATCATTTCTCTCTATTTTCCTTCGGCTTGGTGAAACAATAATCTCTAAATCCTGGAGGTTTGATCCAAGTAGTCGAACCATTGGTCAAATTATTCTCCTCAATATTACGTGAGGCTTTACTTACGATCTGACGTCTGATTGTCTCAATTGTGAAGAAGCCCATTCAGAAAAACGATTTCAATTAAAAAAAAAATTGACGTTCCTCCTTAAAGTGATTAAAGTAATTGTGAGAACGCTGTCGATCGGGAAGCCATCGAGGATCAATGAGATCACCAAGTTGAATTGTTTGAGTGTACTGAAGTTGAGTTTATTGAATCATCTATTGAATTCAAATAAATCATTTTTCTAGGTGGAAGTGAAAAAAAAGGTTTAGTACATTAAATATAGGTACACATACGTACTGATTAGTAATGAGCGATGTAGTATGGATCAACTGCAAGAAATGAGCAATAGTACGGAAGAGAAACCCTGAGAATTAAGGGACGATCAACTTTATTTAGAAAAAGACAGGATAAGGGAAATTACACTTTTGTTCTGCTTAGCATATGAAAAATAAAAATAGCTGGACGGGAATAGGAACTGAGTTCAGCTCATGTTTATAACATTAGGGGCGAAGGAGCTCAACTATGAAGAATATGTTGATCTTTGCAAAAAATGAATGAATCTGTCGTTGAGAAAATAAGAGGGGGATTCTAATTTAGTTGCATTTCATTCAACTAATTGTTCGTACAGCTAGAAAGATGGTTTATCTGTTTCAAAGAAAATTTGTTTCAATCGAGATATACTATTATTCTGCCTGTACCCCTCAAACAATACTTGTGTCAACTTTCAAAATGTTTTTGGTTGATTTATTAGAAGAAACTGGCTAGCGTTATTACCTAGATTGTCGTCTGAGAAAAAACAGATTCCCTAACCCTTGACATTGAGAATAGTAGAGTCTATAAGCATCACAGCAAATGTCATTAGTGCTATAAGAGATCATCGTTGCTCGAAATGTTCACCGTCTGCCTCAAGGCAGAGTTCTGCTCGTCTGACTAAATCTGCTACTGCACCTTCCACCATTCTTGGGGTAATGGTCTGAATGGCAGCCCCAATGCGTTCTACCAACTGTTCTTGAGTCTCGATCGGATTTGCGGTGTAAACTTTGCCTTTCAGATGACCCCACAGGAAATAATCAAGAGGATTAAGATCAGGGGATCTAGGAGGCCACGCGACTGTACCTCCTCGTCCAATCCAACGTTGTGGGTATCTGTAATCGAGTAGGTTCCTAGTTTGTATTGCATTATGGGCTGGAGTACCATCATGCTGGAACCACATCCTCGTTCGTACAGCAAGTGGGACTCCAGCTCGAATCAATTTCCGATGAAGTTGAGTTCGAAGCAGGCGTCGATAACTTAGCCCAGTTACGTTCTGTCGAAAAATGCATGGCCCAACCTGACACGGAATAAAATCATCAAAGAATTATTCAGTTAAGCGGGTTTATT
>NW_021681633.1:0-166 GCF_001412515.2 Diachasma alloeum
TGGAAAAGGTAAAAACTGACAAAATGTTGTTCATGCGCAGCCAAAGGATAGAATTTTCCATTTTTCCACGGGGAAAGTCGACTTTCGCGAAAATTGAATATTTTGAGCGGGTGAACGTTGCTGTCAGTGATTTGAGTGACGAACTATTCAAAACTCTCAAAAGTAT
>NW_021681633.1:338-1629 GCF_001412515.2 Diachasma alloeum
TTGTTCACCCGGAGCCAAAGGGTCAGATTTTCCGTTTTTCCACGGGGAAAGTCGGCTTTCGTGGAAATTGAATTTTTTGCGGGGGTGAACGTCGATGTCCGTGATTTGAGCGACGAACTATTCAAAACTCTCAAAAGTATGTGGAAAAAGTGCAAACTGACAAAACATTGTTCACCGGGAGCCAAAGGGTCAGATTTTCCGTTTTTCCACGGAAAAAGTCGACTTTCGCGAAAATTCAATTTTTTGCGCGGGTGAACGTCGATGTCCGTGATTTGAGCGACGAACTATTCAAAACTCTCAAAAGTATGTGGAAAAAGTGCAAACTGACAAAACATTGTTCACCGGGAGCCAAAGGGTCAGATTTTCCGTTTTTCCACGGGGAAAGGCGACTTTCGCGAAAATTGAATTTTTTGGGCGGGTGAACGTTGATGTCCGTGATTTTAGTGACGAACTATTCAAAACTCTCAAAAGTATGTGGAAAAAGTGCAAACTGACAAAACATTGTTCACCGGGAGCCAAAGGGTCAGATTTTCCGTTTTTCCACGGGGGAAGTCGACTTTCGCGAAAATTGAATTTTTTGGGCGGGTGAACGTTGATGTCCGTGATTTTAGTGACGAACTATTCAAAACTCTCAAAAGTATGTAGAAAAAGTAAAAATGAGTACATGTTTTTTCACCCGGAGCCAAAGGTTCAGATTTTCATTTTTCCACGGGGAAAAATGAAAATCTGAACCTCCATTAACTGCTCAACACGTTGCCACAAATTTCATCCCTTAGTCGCAGTTAGGGTGGGAGGAATGAATTTGTGAATTGAAGAAAATTTTTTTTTCAATCTCTTCGCTCTTTCAAAAATTCACTCCTCCCTCCCTAACAGGTGCTAAGGGATGAAATTTGTGTCACGTATTGAGTATTAAATGCTCAACACGTTGGCACAAATTTCATCCCTTAGTCGCAGTTAGGGTCGGAGGAATGAATTTTTGAATTGAAAAAAAAAATTTTTTTTCAATCTCCGCACTTTGGAGAATTCATTTGAAAAAAAATTTTTTTTTCAATCTCTTCGCTCTTTCAAAAATTTACTCCTCCCTCCCTAACAGGCGCTAAGGGATGAAATTTGTTCCACTCATTGAGTATTAAATGCTGAACACGTTGTCACACATTGCATCCCTTAGTCGCAGTTAGGGTCGGAGGAATGAATTTTTGAATTGAAATTTTTTTATTTTCTTTTCAATCCCTTCGCCCATTCAAAAATTCACTCCTCCCTCCCTAACTGGCGGTAAGGGATGAAATTTGTT
>NW_021681633.1:1721-2005 GCF_001412515.2 Diachasma alloeum
GTATTAAATGCTCAACACGTTGGCACAAATTTCATCCCTTAGTCGCAGTTAGGGTCGGAGGAATGAATTTTTGAATTAAAAAAAAAATTTTTTTCCAATCTCCGCACTTTGGAGAATTAATTTGAAAAAAAATTTTTTATTTCAATCTCTTCGCGCTTTCAAAAATTTACTCCTCCCTGCCTAACAGGTGTTATGGGATGAAATTTGTGTCACGTATTGAATATTAATTGCTCAACACGATGGCATAAATTTCATCGCTTAGTCGCAGTTAGGGTCGGAGAAAT
>NW_021681633.1:2114-2336 GCF_001412515.2 Diachasma alloeum
TAAGGGAAGAAATTTGTGTCACTCATTGAGCATTAAATGCTCAACACGTTGGCACACATTTCATCCCTTAGTCGCAGTTAGGGTCGGAGGAATGAATTTTTGAATTGAAAAAAATTTTTTTTTCCATCTCTTCGCACTTGAAAAAATTCACCCCTCCCTCCCTAACTGTCCCGCAGGGATAAAATTTGTGTCACTTATTGAGTATTAAATGCTCAACACGTT
>NW_021681634.1:0-155 GCF_001412515.2 Diachasma alloeum
TTCTAAGATGGCGGATGAGGTCACCAAAAATGGTCTCTAGGGGTATATACAGATCGATTCAGAATCGAATCCTTAGTCGATCTGTACCCATTAATTTTCACCCGATTTTTTTACCCTCATACTTTTTTCAAAATGGCGGACGCGGTCACAAAAAA
>NW_021681634.1:3153-5411 GCF_001412515.2 Diachasma alloeum
CCCCCCCAAACCTATCTAATATTCATAAGTGAAATAGAATAAAAAATATGTCTGCGACTGCTGACAGTTTCCCGCCGACTCGATAATTTAACACTGACGCCATCTCGCGGCATTCTCCAATCTGAACTTCTTTACCACACAGCACACCATCAATAATTTCTCCTAATTATACAAAATAACCTATTAATGGGTATTAATTGGGACCAATTGTTTGTCTATCAGCATTTAAATAATTTTTTGATTATATTCCAATCATTTTTGGCCCATTTTTCGCCTTAAAATGACATCCATGCACATCCATGCTACATCCATGCTACAACATGGATGTACCATGGAACCTCAATCGCCAGGGTATACACGATAACTCCCGAAACAATTGAGATAGGATATTGAAATTTGGTGAGATTGTAGCTCTTATGTTGTTACAGGACGAGTTTATGAGTAGGCGAAATCGTACAAGTGGTTCAGAAGATATTCAACTTTTTGTGAAAAACTGTTTTGCTTAATATCTCCGAAAAATACTGGTCCGATTTCAATTTTTTTTTCAAAATACGGATCTTACTGCCACCTATCGAGATCAATCAAAATATGAATACCCGTCCATACAGAGTTCCCGAGATATCCACGTTTTTCAATTTTTTTAATCTTATAGTGAATTTGACGTCCTGTAATCCACATGATATACTCATTCGAAAGTTTATTAAATAAGCTTCAAATTGATACCTGATTCATCCAAATTCCACCATTTTTCATTGACTTACAAGAGTTTTAGGCAAAAAATGAATTTTTATGGTTTACTTGAAAAATTAATTTTGGATGGATTTTTTGGTACTTCTAAGTAGACTAGACGGGAATATTCATACATCATTTTGAAGGGAATTTTATGCCCTTCAAAATGATGTGTGATAAATGTAATTTGCTCCATTTTCAGCGAGTTATTGTAGATTGTTTCCATTTTTTCCGTTATGTCACAGCTCAAAAATGACAGTTTGTACTATTTATCGAAGCCTTAGACTTCACCAACGGGTTTTATCATGTGTCACTTTAAAGGTCTCATCGAGATCTTCAAATTCATATACTATATTATCTACCTTATCACCTAGATTAATTGCTGTAAGCGATAATGTAGCGATTTTAGCATGTCACGTTTTAAAAATCTCCATGTTTTTCCTTTGAATGGCCAAATTCACTCGGTTTGAGTTGGAATCTGTGAAGATCTTTCATATTTATGTGAAAATATATTGAATTACCCAGGAATTGACTTCTAATTTACTCAATTATCTTCATTTCTCATTAACTTATGAGGGTTTTTAGGCAAAAAATTGAATTGTTATGGTTGACCCTAAACATTGAGTTTTGTTGGGGTTTTCGGTACTTCCAAGTGGACTAGACGGGAATATTTATCCACTATTTTTTTTTTTTACGGCCGCGGAGTCCCTTTTTGGGTCTCATTCGGCACTCTATCCAACCCTATTCATGCGGCTGTGGATTCTACACTGTACCGGATTCGCACTCCTATAGAACATAGAAGTAGCATGGGGAAACCCAAAGAGGATTGACTAAAGTAGAGGCTCAGATCTCGGGGTTAGACTGACCCCAAGCCAAAAGTAGTTCGACCCCAACGGAGGGATGCCGCCACGGTCGAATCTGACGGCTGGGCAAACTGCCTGTGCGGGTAACTCGGCAGTAGCAGTCCCGCTGTTACAGGGATAGTTTCGGCGTGGAATTTGTGTCCTCCTCGTCCTCAGCATATTCTTAATGTTTTTTTTTTTTAATGAAACACAGAGGGTGTGATGGAGAATTAAATTCCCCATCAATCGATCCCCGTTGCATCCCTTAATCTCTGTAACAAAAAAATACAAACTACGACAAAGTCATGGGCCAGTGAGAAAAATAATTTTGTTCTCGGCGCACAGTGACTTTTCACCATTCGCTCGCGAATTAAAAATTCACTTCTCCCCTCCTAATTGAGATTAAGGGATGAAAAAAGAGTAGTTCGACGGAGAATTAAATTCCCCACCAACTGACCCTCTTTCATCCCTTAATCTCTGTGAAAAATGGAAGAAACTGTCATGGAAATAACAGCGCAGTAAGAAAAATAATTACTTGGTTGGCTTCCGGATGGATGCCGCGTTGAGTTTCAGCATTGCGCCGACGTTTCGCAAACATTGCAGTCTGCATCTTCAGGGCTATGAGCTCCGATTCTGAGCTCCGATGTGTGGGGGCAGTCCTTATATACCTTCCCTTGTGGTGGTGGG
>NW_021681634.1:6102-16169 GCF_001412515.2 Diachasma alloeum
AGTCACTGTGCGCCGCAAAACAATTATTTTTCTTACTGCGCTGTTATTTCCGTGACAGTTTCTTCCATTTTTCACAGAGATTAAGGGATGGAAGAGGGTCAGTTGGTGGGGAATTTAATTCTCCGTCGAACTACTCTTTTTTCATCCCTTAATCTCAATTAGGAGGGGAGAAGTGAATTTTTAATTACCGGGAGTCACTGTGCGCCGCAAAACAATTATTTTTCTTACTGCGCTGTTATTTCCGTGACAGTTTCTTCCATTTTTCACAGAGATTAAGGGATGGAAGAGGGTCAGTTGGTGGGGAATTTAATTCTCCATCACACCCTCTGTGTTTCATTCCTTAATATTAATTAGCCAGCAAATGAATCAGCTGAAAAACATTAAGAACATGCTGAGGACGAGGAGGAGATAAATTCCACTCCAAAACTATCCCTGTGACAGCGGGACTGCTACTGCCGAGTTACCCGCACAGGCAGTTCGCCCAGCCGTCAGATTCGACCGTGACGGCATCCCTCCGTTGGGGTCGAACTACTTTTGGCTTGGGGTCAGTCTAACCCCGAGATCTGAGCCTCTACTTTAGTCAATCCTCTTTGGGGAAACCACAGAAAACCCATGTCGGTACAGGCGGTTCCTCTATTAGCAACCTCCCGCTCGCCGGGGCCTTCCGTTGAAAAATTCGCTTCCACGGGGAATCGAACTCGCAACCTTTCGCACATTAGACTTGCGTCTAATCCACTCAGCCACCGACGTCGGTCATCATCCACTATTTTGAAGCGCATTTTATGTTTTTCAAAATGATGTATGATAAATATCATTTAATCCAATTTTCATTGCGTTATTGCCGATTATTTCCATTTTTTCCGTTATGTTGCAACTCAAAAATGACAGTTTTTACCCTTTATCGAAGCCTTAGACTTGACCAACGGGCATTTATCATATATCAATTTGAAGGTCTCATCGAGATCTTCAAACTGATGTCCTATATTATCTGCTCCATCACCTGAATCAATTGTTATAAGCGATAATGTAGCGATTTTAGCATGTCTCACTCTGAAAATTCCGTGTTTTTCCTCTTAAATAGCAAGATTTGCTTGGTTTGTGTTGGAATCTGTGAAGATATCTCACTCTTAGCTCAAAATATATCAAATTATCTTGGAATTAATCCTTGATTTATCCAATTATCTCTATTTGTCATCGACTTTTGAGAGTTTTTATACGACAAATGTATTTTTATGGTTTACTCTAAAAATTCACTTCCGTTGGGGATTTTGGTACTTCTATGTGGACTGGATGGGAATATCCATACATAATGTTGAAGGGCATTTTATATTCTTTAAAATCGTGTGTGATAGCTGTCATTTACTCCAATTTTCATTGAGTTATTTTAGATTATTTCCATTTTTCACGTTATGTCGCACCTTAAAAATGTCAGTTTTTACCATTTATCGAGGCCTTAGACTTGACCAATTTGAAGGTCTCATCGAGATCTTCAAATTGATACTCTACATTATCTGCTCCATTACTTAAATCAATTGTTATAAGCGATAATGTAGCGATTTTAGCATGTCACATTTTGAAAATTCCGTGTTTTTCCTCCTAAATAGCAAGATTTGCTTGGTTTCTATTAGAATATGTGGAGATATCTCATACCTAGATGAAAATATATGAAATCGCCTACGAACTGACCCCTGATTTATTCAATTATATTCCATTTTCATTAACTTATAAAAGGTTCTATCCAAAAAATGAAATTTCACGATTTTACTGTAAATTCAGCCTGGATTGGTTTTTTCTGCAACTATCGGTCGAACCAGTTAAACAATTCATATACCATCCCAAAGAATATTTATCGTTCTTCGAAATGATGCATGATAATCCTGATCCAATGGAATTCATATCCATTATTGCAGATTGTTTCCATTCTTTACGTTATGTCACACGTAAAAAATTACAGTTTTTACCGTTTATCTAGGGTTCAAATTTGACTAGAGAGGATATGTCACATGTCAACTTGAAGGTCTCATCGAGATCTTCATATTGATACTTTATATTATCCATTTGATTCACTAGATGAATTGTTATAAACTATGATGTAACGATTTTAGCATGTCACGTGTTGAAAAGTGCCAATTTCTTCCTCTCAATGACAAGAATTTCTCGGTTTCTGTCCGAATCTATGGAGCTATTTCATACTAAGCTGCAAATATATTGAATTACTTCAGCCTGATTCATTCATTTATCTGCAATTTCCATTCATTTATAAAAGATCCTATTCAGAAAATAAATTTCCATGATTTTATCGTAAAGTCAGATTGGATTGTATTTTCTGAAGCGAATGAAACTCATCATATACCATTTTAAAGGGTATTTATTTTTCTTCAAAATGATGCATAATATTTCTGATCCCCAATAGGGCAATTCGTAATCGTGACGCTGGTCCTTTTTCGGGTTTGCATGCTAATTCCGTTCTCCCTTTTTGATAAACCATATATATTTTATACTCAAATTGATAAGGGAATTATTGGATTCTGGTCATTTCTGATTCTCACTATTATGATCGTATTCTATTCTCAAATTGTGATGTATAGAATACGATTTGATTGAATTTTCAGGAATTTATTGGAGACTATTGCTGTTTCGAAGCTCATGTCACACCCCAAAATTCGATCTTTTCATTCATTTTTGGACCTTTGTACTTGGCCAATGTAGATTTAGTTCACACCAAGTTGAAGATCTCAATGACATCTTCAAAATTACGTATGATTTTTCTTCATTCCGTCGACTTGATCCATTGTTATAGGTAATTATGTTTCGAATTTCCCCATGTCACAAATTGAAAATTTCCCATTTTCTCATCGTTTTGTCCTGAATTATTATTTTCGNCGATCTTTTCATTCATTTTTGGACCTTTGTACTTGGCCAATGTAGATTTAGTTCACACCAAGTTGAAGATCTCAATGACATCTTCAAAATTACGTATGATTTTTCTTCATTCCGTCGACTTGATCCATTGTTATAGGTAATTATGTTTCGAATTTCCCCATGTCACAAATTGAAAATTTCCCATTTTCTCATCGTTTTGTCCTGAATTATTATTTTCGGACTTGATTATCAGTAGAAATCGCATATCAGTTGTGAAGCTCATTTTTCGCAGACTCATGAGATTTTTTGGCAAACATTTATTCCTCAATGGGTTATTCGAAAATTCAAATTGCGATGGATTTTTCTAACGCTTTGAGTCGAATCAGTGGAGAAATCAACAGGTCATCCTTAGAGGGCATTTTTCCTTCTTCCAATTGTGACGATGCGGGTTGTATGCTATATGGTGTATGTGTCAGATTTTGTAAGTCACAAATTGGAAAGTTGTTATTTCAATGTTTTGTCCCGAGCTAGTGTCTTTCTCGTAGAATAACTCGTAGAAATTCTATGTCCGACATGGAGCTCATTATATAAACTCCAAATTGAGAGATTAGCCACTTTATTTCAGCCATTTTTCGCAGACTTATAAAAGTTTTAGGCGAAAATTGAAAATTTCTATTGAAAAAAAAAATCACTATGACTTGTTTGGATATACTCAGTCCAAATTAATGAAATCTGTTTGGTATTCTTGATTTAATTAAATCTTAATCGGTTCGATTAGGGGCTTAATATTCGATTTGAATCAAGAATGTTTTTCTGTGTATAGACATTACATTGGTTCCATTCGCTGGGATCATTGCAATTTTGATGTAGTTTCTTATTGGTGCCGTTGCAAGTGAGTTCGATCAATCGATGCAATCAAGAATTTGACTCAGGAATTCGGGATTGAAGAACAGATACAAATATTTGCATCAGTTCTTTAGTGTCGAATTCAGTATCATAACCACGCAGCCTAGCTAGCGCGCGAGGTATGTTGTAAATGTGCAAGGAGTAAATGCAACACTTCTGTGTGTGTCTGCAAAATAGCTGGGCTAAATTGCAGTAAACTGTGCAAATACTGCACTGATGATGATAATTGTCTGAATCAACCTATCACAAACTCAGATGAACCGGCAGAGGAGGAGGCCGATGTTGAAAGTGACGCAGATTNGAACAGATACAAATATTTGCATCAGTTCTTTAGTGTCGAATTCAGTATCATAACCACGCAGCCTAGCTAGCGCGCGAGGTATGTTGTAAATGTGCAAGGAGTAAATGCAACACTTCTGTGTGTGTCTGCAAAATAGCTGGGCTAAATTGCAGTAAACTGTGCAAATACTGCACTGATGATGATAATTGTCTGAATCAACCTATCACAAACTCAGATGAACCGGCAGAGGAGGAGGCCGATGTTGAAAGTGACGCAGATTAAGAAATTCGGCCTGTTCGGAGGAAAAATATCTACAGATATGATTCAGATGATGAAGAGGAAGAAGAAAACGAAGAAGGAAGAGGCAAAAGTGACGATGATGATGAGTTCGAACTGGTCGATCTTGATTATTATTGATATCTAGAATGAAAAATCGAATTAGTAAATTCTCTCTTCGCATTCACGCACTCACGCCGCCCTTCTCTTGTACTCCTTCAGTAATTTCAAAATGGATATTTTGTATGAAATTAACAGCAGTTTATCTGTTATATTTTGTATGGTGGAAATTTGGAAATTTGGAAAAAATTAGAAAATCCCCATTAAAAAAGAAAAAAAGTTGACCAACTTCAAAATTTTCCAACTTCAAAGTTGACCCACTTCAAAATTTTGTAACTTCAAAGTTAACCCACTCTAAAATTTTCCAACTCCCTTTTTTTTAATTACAAAATTCGAAAGTTTTATTTAAAAAACTCAACAACCATTGAGGCGATTTTGCTCAAAATCCAATGAGAACCAAGTTATGTGGAGAAGCATCGATTACACAAAAAAATATTATTCTCCCATGAGTTTAAAAAGAAATAAATAAATAAATAACTAAATTTGGATTACTATCTTGATGAATAATGAAAGTAACTACTTTGGATGACTATGAAAACGTTGCGGTACCGCTCGAACGCTCACAGCTAATTGAGAGAGCAATACCCATATATCACGCTTGGACTCCAAGTCTTGCGGGAATGCGCATGCGTGAGCGTTACAGAAATTCTACTGAGTTTTGGAAGACGCGGGCTATTTGATTTAGAAGTCTTACACGTTGGAACTCGACAATGTATACACATATAAGAACGGAGAATCGGTGCTGAAAATGAAGAAGTCTTGAAAAAGTGGTAAATTATAAACATTGGAATAAATTGCGTGGAATAACAATTACGAATCACTCTTTTCAACTTCTATGTTTGGATAATTAAGCAACCACAATTTTTTTTCATTTATTCATCTATTTTCATATTTTTCCCTGCTATTGGGAACGAATGAAGAAGAATATCATGAACATTCCAAGAATGAACTTACTGGATCGTTTGCATGAATACTGCAATCTTTCATTGAAAAGCGAAATCACCGTTCCAGAGGACGAATTGCAACAAAAAAAATGAGAATGGCCTCACTTCAAAATTTTTCAATTCTGAAGGCAACCCACTCAAAATTTCCCAATTATCCAATTAAAAGTTGAATCCACTTGAAAATTTTTGTCCCNAATATCATGAACATTCCAAGAATGAACTTACTGGATCGTTTGCATGAATACTGCAATCTTTCATTGAAAAGCGAAATCACCGTTCCAGAGGACGAATTGCAACAAAAAAAATGAGAATGGCCTCACTTCAAAATTTTTCAATTCTGAAGGCAACCCACTCAAAATTTCCCAATTATCCAATTAAAAGTTGAATCCACTTGAAAATTTTTGTCCCCTTCAAAGTTGAACCCACTTCAAAATTTTCTCAACTCCAAAGTTCATCTACTTGGAAAGTTTTCTCCTTCGAAATTGACTCACTCCAAGATTCCCCAACCTTTTCTCCAATTTTTCCTTTTTTTCAAATTCCAAAATTCGAAAGTTTTATTGAAATAACTAAAAAACTACTGAGGAGACTTCGCTCAAAATCCAATTACACTCAAGATACATGATGACGCAGCGATTACACGAAATTGATTCAAATTCCATCGTTATTTCAGATGAAATCGTCGAATTTCAGTAAAAGTAACGTTGTTCGACATTTTCTCATGTTTTATGCAGATAACTGGAAAACTGCTGAGGCAATCATTTCCATAATCTAATCAGTTCTAAGTTACATGAAGACGCATCGATCAAAAAAAAAAAAAAGTTGAATCGGTTCGTTCGTTCCGGAGAAATTGTTGGACAAAATTTCACTCTCATACGGTGCTACGCACGCACATGCACACACACACACACACACATACATCTCTTCAGAAACGTTTCAGGATGACTTTAGAGGTCACGAAACGTGGACAAATCATCGAAATTCAACATTTCATTTTCGGGGTCATTACAATAACTTCCTCCCTTCGGGTCGGGAAGTTAAAAAAATGGTCCCCAAAAATTATACTTAGATGATTCAGAATCACCTGAAACGTGGAGATTCACTCTCCCTTGGAGAGGTCATTATGCGACCTTTTGGCTCAAATTCGGAAAAAATTTGACAATCTCCCTTGGAAAAATGAAAAAAAAATGTCCCCAAAAGTCATGCTCAGGTGATTCAAAATCACCTAAAACGTGGAGATTCACTCTCCCTGGAGAGGTCATTATCAGACCTTTTGGCCCAAATTTGGAAAAAATTTGAAAATTCCCCTTGAAAAAATGAAAAAAAAAATGTCCCCAAAAGTTATGATCAGAGATGATTCAGAATCACCTGAAACGTGGAGATTCACTCTCCCTTGGAGAGGTCATTATACGATCTTTTGGCACAACTTTTCGGGAAAATACAAAAATTTGTCACACGCTCATTTCTGATACTCTGACTATACGGTGACGTCACGCGCAAGCGCATTAAGCCGGAGAGAGGCTGGTGTGCGTGCGAGCGGCGTCGACATATAATATACTCATTGTGTTCTCTCTCGCACCAAGGGTTCTCAGTCAGAACCTACCTGGAGGGGTAGAAATAGAAAATCGCGTTCAACTTACTACCTGTCGGAGATAGAGGAAAATATTTTCTACAAAAACTGTCGGGAAAATTATAATAAAAATTATGAAAAGAAAAAAAAATTCATCAATTAACAAAAAAGTTATACTCAATTTTAAGTTGTAATTACATGAAAATTGCTTCCCAATGGGGTGAAAAAAATTAGACTTGAAGCTGGAACCTTTTTGAACGCTCAGCAAGACGAAAAAATTGAAAAAAGTTTTTTTTTCGACGTTTTTTTTAAATTTTTCTCACCCTACATTTTCCAACGGCTCTGGGAAATGAACGATGCAGAATAGGGGTGAAGTTGTCAAGACCTTTTTTGTAGAGAATTCCGCGCTCTACAACTTTGTTCAATACCTTTTACATCGTAACTTGAGTATTTCTCGAGTTATTTTAGAAAAACCCGTTTTTGGGGGTAATTTTCAATTTTTTCCACCCCTTCTTGGAGGGTGAGCACCCTGATTGGTCTCATATGTTGATTACAATAAAAAAACTGATTTATATACAACAACGCAAGCTGGCTTTCAAAACCATGCATTTCCAGACTTCATTCACTGGACTGTGTCCCATTATGTCGAACACAGGACTAGTACTGGGCCACATCTGAATACGAAGAATAATCCACCGTATATCGCTCAAACTTGAAAACTTATAGAGATGTTTCTCAAAATTTTCTATATACCAAGAGATGTATAAAGTTTGGGAGCATTGAAATCGTAAAATGCCAATCTTTCCATACATGTGTTGCTATAGAAAAAAGTATTCCAAAAATTTTTTATATTACTACTGAGAATTCGAATGAATACAATGAATTCTAAGAATGAGTACAAGTGTATTCCATACAATTCGAATGCCTGTATATTTTTATATAGAAAGTATTTAAATTACAATATTGCAAGTTGAATCAGTGCATTGGCAACTTTTCTAAAGGAAAACGATAATTTTCAAGAATCAATCTAATTTCATGAAGTAGTGATTGATTCATTAACGGATATAAACCATTATCACTATAATGATGAACTAGCAATAATTGATTGTCTTTGATAATCTCAACGATGTGATTCGCGCAAATTGCGGTGATTTGATTATGATGAAAGAAGAGAGAGGGAACTCAACAATAAGGCGCTATTCAGCGCCCGACAATCAGCACTGTGAGCAAAAATGCACGTTTATATTTGTTAGTGTGAAGAGTTAGTTTTTTTTTTTTATTGTATGAAGAGTTAGTTGATGTAGCTTTACGCATGATAGTTGTAATGCATAGAGCTCCCTATTCTGTAGATGCTTTCAAAGTTGTCATTTTGTTTAATGTCATTGCTCTTGTTGAATTCTGGTTTTTTGAACTTTAAATGATGGTGAAGAGAAATTTTATTCAACGTAAAGATTTAATCAGTAACATTCACTGAAAAATTGGATTCAGTATATACATGAATATTAAATTCTTGATAAACAATAAGTAATGTACGATGACTGAAATTTCCTTACCTTTAATGCTATACGAGTTAAGTAAAAACGGCGACGGAGAAGAATAATTTTTTTCTTGCTTGGAATAAGTGCTGAATATCCGGCTGGATCTATTAGTATAAAGCAAAAGACGGATCCAAAAACAAAAGGGGGGTAATAGTGCTATAAAGCAACATTAGAAAATCTGATTAAAACTCCAGTATTCGTTGAAATCACAAAGTTTGAGTTACAATTGTATGCCAACAGGAATATTCGGTTCAACTGACATTTCGAGAACAATGGCTTGACGAGCGGCTCAAATTCAATGATTACGGAGGTATGATAATGCCTAGGTTTAATTGTTTTATATGTGGCAATTGAATCAACATATTTTGCTTTACTCACTTTCGTAACCTAATGAGAATTTGGAATTTCACAGGACGTTTGAAGTATTTAACACTGACTGAATCAACGCGTGTTTGGATGCCGGATCTCTTCTTTTCGAATGAGAAAGAGGGACATTTTCACAACATCATAATGCCGAATGTTTACATACGCATATTTCCAAATGGCTCTGTATTATACAGCATAAGGTGGGTTTTAAAAGTCATGAAACTGTCGTTAAATTAGCATACATGATTTTCCCTTTCGTTGCTAATCAACTCAAATGAACCAATCCTGTCCAATTTCTCTTTTTCCGGTAATTCAGAATATCACTGACGTTGGCGTGCCCCATGAATCTGAAATTATATCCTCTGGATCGACAAATCTGTTCATTACGCATGGCCAGCTGTGAGTATACCATGATTAAATGGCATCTCGATTACATGGCAGGAGAAACCTTAATCATAATAGTATAAATTATTCAACATTAAAGTAATAGTAACATTAAAGTAATAGAGTTAATGGTTATCAATGGCAGATGGTTGGACGACTGATGATTTGGTATTCCTATGGAAAGAGGGTGATCCCGTCCAGGTGGTCAAAAACTTACATCTTCCACGTTTTACATTGGAGAAATTTTGGACAGACTACTGCAACAGCAAAACGAACACCGGTAAAGCTGATAATGTAATGGCCGTGGCTAAAGGCACTATGCGTGTAATACGCAGAGCCTGCGTATTTCACGCAGGTCCTTCATATTACACGCAGGCTGTGTGTATTACATGCAAGCTCTGCACATTACACGCAGGATCTGCTTGTGCTACGCACGGATACAAAATAGTCCGTGTCTGATACGCAGACTTCGCGCGTGATGCGCAGGCTCTGTGTGTAACACGCATGAGCACGAAAGTGTCTGCGTGTTCCACGCACGGATGCCCTGGCGATTGAGGTTCCATGGTACATCCATGTTGTAGCATGGATGTAGCATGGATGTGCATGGATGTCATTTTAAGGCGAAAAATGGGCCAAAAATGATTGGAATATAATCAAAAAATTATTTAAATGCTGATAGACAAACAATTGGTCCCAATTAATACCCATTAATAGGTTATTTTGTATAATTAGGAGAAATTATTGATGGTGTGCTGTGTGGTAAAGAAGTTCAGATGGGAGAATGCCGCGAGATGGCGCCAGTGTTAAATTATCGAGTCGGCGGT
>NW_021681634.1:23618-23763 GCF_001412515.2 Diachasma alloeum
TCGATTGTGAATCGATCTATATATACCCCTAGAGACCTTTTTTTGTGACCGCGTCCGCCATTTTGAAAAAAGTATGAGGGTCAAAAAATCGGGTGCAAATTAATGGGTACAGATCGACTAAGGATTCGATTCTGAATCGATCTAT
>NW_021681635.1:0-1768 GCF_001412515.2 Diachasma alloeum
CTTGTCATTTTGGATCGGGTTCGGTGGGTCAGTGGACATTTTTTCAAGTGTATATACTAATGAAAAAGTTCTCATGACTTCCATTTTCGATTTGGAGAACTTTCAGATTTCAGTAGGATTTCCCCCTGAGGATATTCGGGCGAAGATGAAAAGTAGGAGGTGAGGCGGAGGGCAATCTATTGAACACCTGCAGAAAACCAATCCGTGAAAACAAAAATTGTTTTCCATTTCGATCTGTGATTCGAGCAATATTAGGAATTTTTTTTTTATTCAAATTGTTTTTTATAACTAGCGAAATTCATCTGAATTTATTCCGATGGTTTAAAAATTTTTATATTCCTTTATTTTAGATAAATCATAGGGCGCCGTGGCTCAGCAGGTAGCGTTCCCGACTATTGAGCTGGGGCGTCCGCCGTCGCAGGTTCAAACTCAACCGAGTGCTAATTCAATTTTTTCGCGGATTTCGTCTGGTGTCACGACAAGTTCGGTGAACACCGGCGATACTCGTCAAGCGAAATCACTCGATTGGGTTTGAACTGGCGACCGTGGGTGGGGTAGGTATCTATGTTAACGGCCTGTCACCGTGTTTAGGGTTTTCTGCAGTCTTACCTAAACAGTGGATACGGTGACTGAACGAGGCCCGAAGTCGGTTGCAGCCGCACGGGATGGGGGCACTACAAGGTTCTAGGACTTGGGGAACGCAACCTATCAAGCTAGCCTTGTATACAAATGACAATTGAATACAGAACCTGTGCCGACCCCTGTATAGGGCTGTTTCCTGAAGACGGTGTGGGGGGGGGAGGAGTAAATGATGAATTGAAAAAAAAATTTTTTTTAATCAAAAAATGAAAATCCACTAGAAAAAACGGCAACATCGGCGGGTTGATATTTCTCGTAATAGGGATTGCCGGCATCGGAGGTTATCGACAGTACGATGTTTAGTGAAGAATAGCGGAATCAAATTCTGACTATTGGATAATTTAAAGCTCATTTAGAGCTGATTGAAGCTATGAAAGAAAATTTCCTGCTAATGCAATTTTTGCAAAAACCCCTGATAATGCCAACTTGTTTTCAAGCTGGCAGGAAAAATCCTTTAAAATGAACCTAATTAACTGTTGATGATTGGAGTATTCCAAGCTCATTCAGAGCTAATGAAAGCTATGAAAAAAATTGGACCGGGTTGTTGTTCGCTCGCTTCGCTCGCTCACATTGTGGGTGGGTTGTAGTTCGTCTGGGTTGTTGTTCGCTCGCTTCGCTCGCTCACATTGTGGGTGGGTTGTAGTTCGTCTGGGTTGTTGTTCGCTCGCTTCGCTCGCTCACATTGTGGGTGGGTTGTAGTTCGTCTGGGTTGTTGTTCGCTCGCTCACTGTGTGGGTGGATTGGAGTGGGTGTGACCCATTACGGGTCAAACCAATAACTTCCCGACCAGTTCCCCTTTTTATTTCGTAAGTTTTAATCGAATAACTACTGAACAGCGGGAGCGATCATGCTTAAACTCCTTTCCGATCTCGATATTATCAAAATGCATCGATAAAAAAAATCGTTATTTCCCCACAGGAATTCGCAAAATTAGTCGAAAAAAGTCAGTTTTTCCGATTTTTTACAACTTTTAAGCGAATAACTACTGAACCGCTGAAGCGATCATGTTTAAACTGCTTTCCGATCTGGACACCGTCAAAACGTGTCGACAATTAAAAAGTTCAAATCGCTTCAGTGGTTCATGAGAAAACGTTCGCCAAATTTTTGACCACACACACACACACACACA
>NW_021681636.1:0-25581 GCF_001412515.2 Diachasma alloeum
GAGAGAGAGAGGGAGAGAGAGAGAGAGAGAGAGAGAGAGAGAGAGCGTGTAGGTTTCGTTCATTCGTCGATCAGCTTTTCCTCACAAGTCAACGCGTAAGTGTGTACGTGAGGATGTAGCGAGCCGAGTCACAAAGTCAAATAAATGTAGAATCCCACATATGAAAGCCGCCATAGGTCATAGCCGCCCATGGCCGCGGACATGGAGTGGCCATAGCGAATTAGGTCCATGGCCGTTTTCCATAGCCACGAATCAAGGGTTCTAGGGTTCTAGGGCCGTCTTCTAGGGCCACAGATCTAGGGATTTCGAGAGCCCCGTTCCGGAGCCAAAATTTATCAAGGAGGATGGGCCATTACAATAGTCAGACGGAAGAGATGAACGAATTGATAACGCGAGGGTTATGAGGGTCACACACTAGGGATGAAGGGTCAAATGGGGGCCGAATAAAAAATTCGCAGGGATCCAACGGGATAGACCAGTGCGGTTATCGTAAGGGCTAAAGGAAGAGCAATCGGGAGGGGCAAAGGGAAGAGACCAAATGGGTCATCGCAACGGTTAGTTGGGAGCGAACAATCGAGTAATCGGGAGAGAACAACGGGAGAGACCAATCGAGTAATCGGAAGGGTGAAATGAGTGACCAATTGAGTCCTCGCAAGGGTCAAGCGGGAAATACCAATAGTCATCGAAAAAGTCAAATCGGAGAGACCAATCGAGTAATCGTGAGGAAACAATAGGAGAGACCAATGGAGTAGTCTTGAGCGAACACTGGGAACGACCACTCCAGTAATCGTGAGGGTGAAATGAGAGTGACCGATCGAGTCATCGCAAGGGCCAAATGGGAGAGACCAATCGAGCGGTTTCTTCGATTTGATTTTTGCGATGAGTCGATTAGTCACTTTCATTTCACCCTCCTGATTACTCGATTGGTCTCTCCAATTTGACCGTTGAGATGACTCAATTGGTCTCTTCCAGTATGCCTTCCTGATTACTCGGTTGGTTGCACTCACGTACAACACTGTTCACGGCCCGGCCATAGCCACAGGTGGCCGCGGTCATGGCCGTTTCATGTTCGCCCCTAGGGTCGTCTTAGGGCCGCTGCTTTGAAAGGCCATGGCGACCATTTTTCATTGCTACTAATCTCGAGGGTTATGAGGGCCAAGCATGAGGGTCAAATAGGGACCAAGGCTCGAATGGGGAGTCATAAGGGCCAACCACAAGGGCCAAAGGTTAAAAAAGGAATTATAAGCGTCAAAAACAAGGATAAAGTAACGACCAAGGGTCAAACAGAGACCAAGGGTCAAANAAAAAAGGAATTATAAGCGTCAAAAACAAGGATAAAGTAACGACCAAGGGTCAAACAGAGACCAAGGGTCAAACAAAAGGGTCCCAGGGTTAAATAAGAAGTTATAAGGGTCAGATAGGGACCACGGGTTGAATACAGACTGAGGCTCAAATGAGGAGTTGTGAAGGTCAAACGCAGGTGTCCACTGGTCAAATACAGATCAAGCGTCACAAGGGGTTTATAATGACCAAACATAAAGACCCAAAAGTCAAATGATGGCCAAGGGCCAAAAGGGGGGGATACAAAAGTCCAAGTGTGCGATAGCAACCATGGGGCAAATGAAAGGCTACTAGTGTTAAACACAAGGAAACTTCATATGACGCCTATCTGACTTCCATATGACTCCCATATGACCCACTTATAACCTCTATATGACCCCCATATGAACGCTCGATGACCTTCATACTGCCTCCATATAACCCCCATGTCTCCCAACTGACTCGCATATGACCCCTGTACACCCCCATATGACACTTAAATGACTCTCACATGACCTCCATATGACCCTCATAGAAAAGCCCATAAAGAATAGAGGACCTATAAAAAATTCAATCTTGGCCCTTGCGAATACTTTAACCCTGAAAAATTGAGCTTTTGACCCTTTCCCAAACGAAATAAAAGTTACCAATGAGTTCCTCAAACAATTGCAAGTAAATCTAGATAATTTTTTTTTCTTTCGTAATACTCGTTTGCCATATATACGTATTTTTTAATTTTATCAATTAAAAATAGAAAACTTTTTCCCAAACAATGAAAATGCTTTCCGAAATATCCCCAAACGATGCCCAAATGATTGCCATCAATCAAAATTAATAATTCATTTTTCGTCTGCCAAGTATAAGACTATGTGTCAAGGAGCTGATAGATGGTCTACTTATAGCTAGCGGGGGATATGTGGAAACATAAAAGGGGCATATTGCAATCGCTTGGTGGTCACAGGTAGTCCACTTTTAGCTTTTTGGTGGTAAAAATCAATGAGTTATGAATAATCGAAAATTTCACCTATGATCAGCAGAAGGGTTGCATATTTTTCAGAACTCGATGCATGAATTTATGTCGAATCATGTGATGGTCAAAGGTGATGTAACACCTAATTGATTGATGCACTTTTTCATTTGATAATGAACAATGTTTATAAACGTGCTACATACCGGAGGGCTAGTATGATTCATGGGCCATTTGGTCCAATCCTCTACGTAAATTCTCCCTTGACCCCCATAGGTGAATTTCAATATCCCCACTCTATGGTCGCCAAAATGGAATACCGGCATCCCCACTCCCCTGATGGGTCGCTCGAGAGGGGGGTCGAGTTGATCACTCAGTCGGTTCGATTGATTGACCATTGATAAACCAATGATCGACCATCAATCGAGCAACGATCGAGTAGCAATCGACCAACAATTGACCATCGACCGTCGATCGACTGACCATCGACTAACCATCGACCAGCAATCAACCAATGATCGACCATCGATCGACTAACCATCAATCCAGTGATCAATCAACGATCGACCGACCATCCACCGAGTGAACAAGTCGACCTCCTATCGAGTCACCATCGAGTAGCCATCGATCGATTCGCCGGAGTCGAGCGTCCTACTACGCTTTACTACGCTTTTCACCTTAGAGGGTGTGAAAAAAATATTTAGTAGTATTTATTTTCTTATTACTTCCGAATGGAAGCATTGAAATCGTTCTATTTTTAGATTCTCTAATTTTACTTGGAAATGATGTAGAATGCTCTGAAACGTAAAAATACGAAGTTTGACCACGTTGTATATATGGGGAAGGAATATATAAACCCCTACTCCATGAAGCCCCTCACAAATGGAAGGGTGTATTTGAACAGTGAATTAAATAAAAACCTTGATAAAATATATCCACCCGTCTCCGGTGAACCCCCTGACAGGTGAAATGATGTATTGGAAAAATGGATTCCAAAAAAAACGAAAGAAAATTTTGAAGAAGAAAAATATCTATCCCTTCCTCCATGAAGTCTCTCACCGCCGCAAACCGATTTTACCCCAACGTTAGTCGTCTTATCGCCCACCTCAACCCTTTTCATATCTTTCTTCTCACCAGCGATTCAGGGCCAAAAGGAGTTCTCAGTCAGATGGATGCATTAATTAAGTGAATAAATGCATGAAATGACGAAAGAATAGTGAAAATTAATGAAAAGAGATGTGTGCGTTGGTACGGGTGCGTCGGATGGAGAGGGTTAAACTTGATGTGATCCGTTAAACATGATGTGAACCAACGACTTCCCGATCAATGGTTCTTCTCGTTATTATTTTGAAAAAAAATGAAGAAAATGCCAAAATGTTACATTTTGTGAGGTTTGTTCAGCATTGCCGGAGATCTATACAGCCAATCGCCACCAAAATTAAATCAGATCTAAGCTATTTTCAGCTCTTTCAATTGAACTAACTACGACTTCGTAGGCATTATACGATCGGGAGAAATTGTTGAACAAAGTTTTGTCCACTATAATATCATTTTTTGAGAGATTTTTCCAGGGTGGCTGAAAATCTATCCAGTCGATTTCCACCAACATTTGATCAGGGCTAAGTTATTTTGTAACCTCCTGATTGCGCTATTTATGACCTTCGAGGCATTAACGGATCTGAGAAATCGTTAATCAAGAATTTGGTCCGCTAAGTATCACTTTTTGAGAGATTTATCCATGGTTATGGGAAATCCATGCCGCCGATTTCCATTAAAATTTGATCAGGGCTAAGTTAGATTGCACAACCTATGGACCGAGGATCATTCGACTTATAAATTTTTCTAGTCACGAGACACGAGTCACGAGGCACGAGATACGAGGCACGAGCCCGGGAATCCTCTGTAACATACAATTTTCCAGTCACGAGACACGAGTCACGAGCCCGGGGATCCTCCGTACCATACAATTTTCCAGTCACGATACGCGAGACACGAGACACGAGTCACGAGCCCGGGGACCTTCCGGATCATACAATTTTCCAGTCACGAGACACGAGAGACGAGGTACGAGCCCCGGGATGCTCCGCACCATACAATTTTCCAGTCAGGAGACACGAGACATGAGTCACGAGGTACGAGCCCGGGGACACTCCGTACCATACAATTTTCCAGTCACGAGACACGAGACACGAGGCACGAGGCAGGAGCCCGGGGATCCTCCGTACCATACAATTTTCCAGTCACGAGACACGAGACACGAGGCACGAGGCAGGAGCCCGGGGATCCTCCGTACCATACAATTTTTCAGTCACGACATGCGAGACACGAGACACGAGGCACGAGCCCGGGGATCCTCCGTATCATACAATTTTCCAGTCACGAGACACGAGCCCGGAGACCCTCCGTACCATACAATTTTCCAATCACGAGACACGAGGCATGAGTCACGAGGCACAAACCCGGGGATCCTCCGTACCATACAATTTTCCAGTCACGAGATACGAGACATGAAACACGAGACACGAGGCACGCGCCCAGGGATCCTCCGTACCATACAATTTTCCAGTCACGAGATACGAGACATGAAACACGAGACACGAGGCACGCGCCCAGGGATCCTCCGTACCATACAATTTTCCAGTCACGAGATACGAGACATGAAACACGAGACACGAGGCACGCGCCCAGGGATCCTCCGTACCATACAATTTTCCAGTCACGAGATACGAGACATGAAACACGAGACACGAGGCACGCGCCCAGGGATCCTCCGTACCATACAATTTTCCAGTCACGAGATACGAGACATGAAACACGAGACACGAGGCACGCGCCCAGGGATCCTCCGTACCATACAATTTTCCAGTCACGAGATACGAGACATGAAACACGAGACACGAGGCACGAGCCCAGGGATCCTCCGTACCATACAATTTTCCAGTCACGAGATACGAGACATGAAACACGAGACACGAGGCACGAGCCCAGGGATCCTCCGTACCATACAATTTTCCAGTCACGAGATACGAGACATGAAACACGAGACACGAGGCACGAGCCCAGGGATCCTCCGTACCATACAATTTTCCAGTCACGAGATACGAGACATGAAACACGAGACACGAGGCACGAGCCCAGGGATCCTCCGTACCATACAATTTTCCAGTCACGAGATACGAGACATGAAACACGAGACACGAGGCATGAGCCCAGGGATCCTCCGTACCATACAATTTTCCAGTCACGAGACACGAGGCACGAGATACGAGGCACGAGCCCGGGGATCCTCCGTACCATACTATTTTCCAGTTACGAGACACGAGACACGAGGCACGAGGCACGACATACAAGGCACAAGCCCGGGCATCCATGAGTCACGAGGCACAAACCCGGGGATCCTCCGTACCATACAATTTTCCAGTCACGAGATACGAGACATGAAACACGAGACACGAGGCATGAGCCCAGGGATCCTCCGTAGAATACAATTTTCCAGTCACGAGACACGAGGCACGAGATACGAGGCACGAGCCCGGGGATCCTCCGTACCATACTATTTTCCAGTTACGAGACACGAGACACGAGGCACGAGGCACGACATACAAGGCACAAGCCCGGGCATCCTCCGGACCATACAATTTTCCATTCACGAGACATGAGACACGGGGCACGAGGCACGAGATACGAGGCACGAGCCCGGGGATCCTCCATATCATACTATTCTCCAGTTATGAGACACAAGGCACGAGACACGAGATACGAGCCACGAGCCCGGGGATCCTCCATACCATATAATTTTCCAGTCACGAGATACGAGGCACGAGACACGAGACACGAGGTACGAGATACAAGGCACGAGCCGGGGATCCTCCGTACTATACTATTTTCCAGTCACGAGACACGAGACCCGAGACATGAGTGTAGGGATTCTGCTCCCATACCAATTATCCCGTCACGAGACACGAGACACAAGGCACGAGATACGAGGTACGAACGTGGGGATCCTCCGTACCATACAATTTTCCAATCACGAGACACGAGGCACGAGATACGAGCCCGGGTATCCTCCGTACCATACAATTTTCCAGTCACGAGACAAGAGACACGAGGCACGAGATACGAGGCACGAGCCCGGGGATCCTCCGTACCATACTATTTTCCAGTCACGAGACACAAGGCACGAGTCACGAGATACGAGCCACGAGCCCGGGGATCCTCCATACCATATAATTTTCCAGTCACGAGACACAAGGCACGAGATACGCGGTACGAGCCGGGGATCCTCCGTACGATTGGGTTCTGATCCGACCTGATCCGACCTTGACCTAACGTGGATCCAACTCTAACCCAACCCTGACCCAACCGTAACCCATATCATACGATTTCAATCGATGTTTCATTTAAACTTGACTCCGTGTGGAGTTGCAGTGAACAAGTGTGACGAAATCCCAGGCGAATTCGTCACCTGCGGAACTCCAGGGTATTTATGTATAGAAAGAGAGAGAGAGAGAGAGAGAGAGAGAGAGAGAGAGAGAGAGAGAGAGAGAGGGAGAGAGAGAGAGGATAAAAATTTATAAACCGTTACCTTTTCTTCGCGATAAAAATCTATACGGAAGATTAGGGCTACCAGCTGCCTTAACTCTACTTCAGAGCTACCTTAATTTCAGAGAACTACTTAAATTGGTTACGTATTGCGTGAATCGATTCTCTAAATTTTTAGAACAATATTCATGGAATAACTTCATTAAATAAACCAGATATTTTGCAGATATTTATTTTTTTCGAGTGAGTTTTGTTGAGTTAGAGTTTAGTTTTTTTGAGATTTTCCTACGTAAATTCGGTTAAGGATTAGGATATCACCGTGGAATATTTGGCCAAAATAATGTGCTACCCAGTGGTTCCTGTAACCCTTTTTGGTTTGTCGGTAGAGTGAGTACATAGGTCGAGTTGAAATGCTTGCGCTCCCTTGAGCGAGTGTTTGGGCTTTCAGTTGGAAGGCCGCGGAGACGATTGCCCAGTCGTCGAAACGGATCGCCATTGAACTTTTAGTTGAGTTTGCGTTTGAGTTTTCGTTGGTAAAGTCCTAATTCCTCTCCGGAGAGTGCCCTCTGTAGATAAGCTAACTTATTCCGGTCGTAGATGGAGTGAAGATGGATGAAGACCCGCTCAGTCATATCAATTTCACGTTGAGTTCAAGTCATTACAATTTTGTTCAGTTCAAATAATTAGAATCAATTATATGAAAATTCAAATTGAAACGTTTAAATATTTTGCGCTCAATTACCCCAGGAATCGATAGTTCACGTCTCCAACACTCGAGTCAGCACCATACGGGGCTAGTCTCCCCCAGACTCCCCACCACTATGCAACAGGCCCGAGCGGACACACGCGAGACTCGCCATTACGGTATCCACCCGGACGACCAAGAGTGAGGTACGAGTCGATTTAGCTCCCTGAACAAGTTCTCTTTCGAGGTAATTATCGAGGCCCCGTGATCAAAATTCGAAATCAACGCTCCAGATGATGGTAAGTACTCGTGTACTTATTTAGAGGTAATTAACAGTGAATTAGTGCGTTTTTCCGGTAAAACGGTTGGACCACGCGGAATGGCGTCGCTACCTCTCGGAATGACACCAACACCGATACTCATGGTTTGAAGGGTAGAAAACTCTTCAAACAAACCCAAATGCTCCCTGGAAACTACCTGAAATTATTTAAATCATAATTACGCTACCTGAATAAATTCAAATAGTAATAATGCTACCTACCGTAACTTTTGGGCTAAATTTCATGGTTTATGCGTCTCGCTACGGCGATTGATGCAACTCGCTACCTGCTTCATTGCTACCTTTTTGCTTGCTACTTCTTCTCGCTCTCTTTACGTAATTATTCTACGCTACCTATGTCTTTATATTTCTCCGACTCACAAGAGGATAGGGAGAAATTGAATGAACACAGGATAATAATTGTAACAATATTTAATTGTTTAAAAAAAGATATTTTGTAAGAATATTTTCGCGGGTTGTTCACCCAGGAAAAATCCAAACTACTTTTTAAGCCGTCTATATCGCTCAATAATCGGGCGGCCAGCCGAACCTTTACGGGAGGTTCGACGAAAACCGGCCTCTGAGGCAAACTTGTCCACTCAGAGGGCTTCTATGGCCGGGCAAAAGGTTGCCCAGCTAGCATCAGTGTGGCGCGGTAGAGTGAGCGAGGTCCACCAGGAGTATCCTATGCCAAATGTCATCAGCCACTATTCCAGGCTTGAAATTAAGCCTCACGGCCCAATCATCCATGCAAATTGAATTTACACTCGTCCTGGAGGGTTTTTCATTCTCTCAGTAGGCTTTCTCCTCCCGAGTATTTCGACTCGGGAGTCCTTCAGAGTTAAATGCGAATCAGCCGGGACTCCTCAGAGCCTGAGACACCGAGAGGCTGATCCGACCAAAGTGGAACACTTACCCACTTCACGACCACCCACACTCTCGGCCACCAGTTACCGCTTCGGTCATGGCGCATCACTGTCTCCGGGTAGTACTAGAAATGGCGACGTATGGTCGGGCCGACAGGAGGATTGGTCTACTCCAGGCCCACGGGCCCATACGCCTCAAAGAGTTCCGCCGAAACCAGATATCGCCGGAAACCACTAGGTTGTCACCAAGAGTTCCGAAATAACTCTTTTCCCGTTTGTGGGGAATGCAGGAGCATTCCCCTACGTTCGCTACAATCAGTTATGCACCTGGCTGTGCTGAGCTATTCACCCACCATTCCCTTGGCCAACTTCCAAGCTAACACCACAGAATATATCGGGGTAATCCTTTCGACTTCCCCGCTTGAGCGTCCGCGTTCGACTAACTCAGAATCTTACTAGGGCCTTTTCCCCCTAGTGTGGATATCTCAGCGACGATAGGTCATTCCGTTACCCTATCCCCACCAATCAACCCGACGGGATCCCGGGGGCACCAGTCCTCTCACCTGGCCGTTGATCCCTAGTCTATTCTGACATGGCCTATGGAATCGCCCAGTTGGACAGCAGGTACGTCGGCCCCTTTTCCCCTAGCACATGCTGGGCGAATTCCAAAATAGCGATAGTCTAGTAACGTCCTCCAGACCTCCAAGGGTCGCGGTTTCACTCATAACCGCTATGCCTTAGGTCTTTCATCGGTTTGTCGCTCTTCTCATCCAGTCGCGGCTCTTTCAGCCGCCTCTAGATGTCACTGACTGTCTCTCTTCAGTAAGTTAAAAGTTCACATATCTTTTTTGAGGGGATTTCAACCCGTAGCGAGAAAATCTCGTTACAATTTACACTCCAGGTAAATCACAACGCGAATGAACTCTTTAATTTACGGAGATGCGTCTAACTGTCTCAGAGTACAAAACGACAACTGCCTAACTCTGCTCACTAGTCAGCTGATCAGCGCCATCAATTTGGGATTCAGGTCGTTGTCACTTGGATTGAGCGTGGTGTATCGTTGCAAACACACGCACACGCGTAGCAGCATTGTCGCGATGTCTAAATCGTGAACAGATGGAAATTTTCTTCCCTAGCGGAGAGGAATGTTGTGCCCCAGAATAAGGTCAATAAATTAAGTAATAATTTATTTACAAAAGTGAAGAAGTTGAACAATGAATTAGGTTCAATTTGCTCCACTCATTATTTTACTTATTCAGCGTTCATGTGCAACACTCCTGACCAGTGTCATAACATGACCCGCTTAATTATTATATAAACTGAACTCACGAGGATTCGGGAGTTCAGTCGTCAAGTTAATTTGAGCTTAATACTCATTTTGTGTCATCTTTGTAAAATCCTCACCCCTTCTGGATAATTATGAGTTAGTTTGAATTAATAAATACCTTTATTTCTACCGAGTAATATACCGGATTCCAGTATCTACCCACTGTAGGGAGATTTATCTCCAAATAGCAAAACCCAGAGATTCATTCCTAACAAATGTACCCATGACCGACACTCTTGACATTATCAAAAAATCCAAAAATATCCGACCCAAATTCCTCCCTCTGGTTGAACACTGTCTGACTTCTACTTATTTTCAATTCCAAGGAGAGTTCTATGAACAAACATTCAAGATTTTAAAAACAAAGTCCTTCAATCAGCTTCTATTAAACCTTCTGTTTGGTTCCGGTATGTTGACGACACTTTCATCCTCTGAAAACATGGAGCAGACACGCTGCCTCTATTCTTGAATTTTCTCAACTCACAACATCCGAGCATAAAATTCACTATGGAGATTGAGGAACAGAAGTCTATTCCTTTCCTAGATATCTTAGTACATCATAATGATGACGGAAGTCTTGGTCAGGGAGTCTACTGAAAACCTACACATATAGACAGATACCTCCATGCCTCCTCACACCATCACCCTTCTCAAAAAAACTCGGTGATAAGCTCTCTTATGTATCGAGCCCGTACTATTTCCCAGCCTGAACACCTGGGAGCCGAAGTTCAATACCTGGACAGAGCCTTGAACAACAATGGATACGAGAGCAAACAAGTCCAACGTGCTTTGCCCAGGCTAAAAACAAGGACTCAATTGAGAGTGAACCTGCTGATGAAATAGAACAACAGAAAGCGACTGTTTTTCCGTATCCTCAAGGTATGACCGATCGCATTAGCAAGGTACTGCAGAAACATGATGTCAGGACAATTTTCAAACCACCAACGAAAATTGGACAAGTGCTCCCCAGTACTAAAGATCGAAGACCACCATTGAGTCTCCCAGAGGTGTACAAAATCCCTTGCTCTTGTGAAAAAGTATACATTGGTGAAACCGGGAGGAGGATCAGTATACAAATCAAACAACACCAACGGTATACAAAAACGGCTGTGTGTCGCAATCTGCACTGGCTGAACATTGGATGGATACTGGACACTCTATCCAATATGACAAGACAGAAATGCTTGCCAGCTCACAAGGATATTTCGCCAGAAAACCTCGCGAAGGTCTCGACATCCAGAGACATCCGAATAATCTCAATAGGGATCGAGGATATCAGACCAAACCTATTTGGCACACCGTCCTCCCAGTTTTTTAATTGACCAGCTGATCAATTAAAACGACCTTGATTGGCTGCGATACCCGCCATCACGTCACCTACCCCCTCCAGGAGTCAGGGGGATATAAGGACTTCCTTACAACGGGGCGCTCCAGTATCGAAGCAACCTAGCCCTGATGATGTAGACTGAAATGTTTACGAGACGTCGACAAAAATAATAAATAAATACTAATACCTATTTATTTTATATCTAATTTTTATGTTTAATTTTGGATTAGATGAGTTACACCAAGAGGAAAAGGAAAAAATCGCGTGTTACGGCGAGAAATATGAGATGCGATTAGAGATGAGTTGATTATACTATGAGAGAGAGACAGAGGCAACAGACACAGATGGGAGGGAGTGTTGGGATTTGAATCGTGCGTTCCTGTTCCCTACCGAGATCTTTAGTTTGAGATCGGTATACCATGCGACACTAGGGCGCGTTGTACGGGCTGTCCACTTGCACTGAAATACTGAGCGTTGACCAGAGCGGATGTTTAATAGAGTTCACTGAATATAAATCGTGTTTTACGTTTATTTAACCCCGACTCTCAACTCACATCCCTTCAGTTCGATATGCTGAAGTAATAAGAATGGAATGAATTTTACATGATATGGGCAACACAGAGGCCGGAGATCAATCGATCAGAATAATAAACGAATAAAATACATAATACATGCGTAATTGTTCCAGGGGATAAGTATTTTATCCTTGCGTGTAGATAAAAATGTCGTAAAAGTATTGAATGCACAGCCATAGAAGAGGCAGTGACAACGCGTGTTAGCAATTAAAATCAACACTAATTCAAATATTGACAACCTGAAAATGAATCATAGCTTTAAATTCTTCAAGGTGCAGTGTTTATTGCAATTTTCGCTGCCTCCCGTCTCTCGTACGTCTCCTACCTGCCACTTCTTTAACTAATTCAAAAGAGATTTCAGAGATCCCTTTCAGGAGATTTCAACCGGCAATGAGAAAATCATCTATTATACGAACTGCAAATAATGAAATACCGTTTGTAAATTTGACATCAACCTTTCGTCAAATTACTGCAGGGTAACACAATTCACATCAATACGTGCAAATAATCCCTGTCAATGGACGTAATTAATTTCTTAAAACACGCCCTGTATGTTATGATACCAAAAGTAACGTCAAGAAAATCAAAAAAAATCTTACTAAAGAGACGAGTGCTATCAATGGTAGGCTGTAAATTTGTATCACCACAGTGGTGGAAATTGAACACAATGCATTTTATAATTTCCCTATTTTCACTGAAAACTTTTGCATATTTACATTTCTCGACATTCACAAATTGGACATCAACGAAAAATTTAACCCGATTGAAGTTCCGGAAAATTCTAAATTGGTTGAACTACGAAAAATCGGAAACAATTATCATACACTTTTTATGACATTCCTTGGATTACAATGTTCCTGCATCTCATATTTATTTCCACCTGCAATTTTCAAATGCGCACACTAATTTTCGGAACTTATATTTTTGGTACACCACGCGAGTTAGTCAACATTTTGTGCTAAAAAATTCGGTGAATATGCCTCTATATGTATGTGAACGTTTTGTATGTGGATTAATTATCGGTGGAACATTTTGTCTATGCACTATTATGTCGTGTACAATTTTCGATCATTCAGTATTCAGAAATCGAAGTGAGAACACCAGACCTACAAGCCCGCCGATCTGTTCATGAAATTTTTAATTTTTCCATTATGCGATACAATCGGTAATATGGCAAGAATCATAATGAGATAAAAATTCTGAATGTACCAGAAATTACAGTCAACAGTTTTCAACTGTGCCCCATTCTTTTGTCAATTTTTAATTATCAGCATTTTTCAACTAATTAGATAATACAATTTTTATCGAAACAATGGACGCATCTAGCCGGCTGAGGTTGCTCAAATACAATCAATAACCCCCTCTCTTTTTTGGGCAAAATTGATGTTTTATACGAATTATTTTCTACTAAACATTTCTATCTGAAAAAGCACGCAAAAAAGTTCATTATAATATTCAATTTTCCCAATAAATTAATGAATCAAATTACTTTCAGGCTAGAATTCCTCGAGAAAAGTAAAAATATGAATTGAAACAATTGTAAAATGTACTTTTGAAAAACATCAAGAATACTGACAGCGGGTAGTGAAAGTATTTCTTCCCAGTATTTTTTCTACTTGATTGGAAGTATTGTAAATCATCGAAGAACAAAGTAGTTTCCAGAATGTCCACAAAGGAACTTTTCCCAAATACCATGCGATACATGAAAAGTACTTCGTGTTGGGGATAAACTTAAGCTAATTTATCCTCCATTCTGTGTATATTATCTGTTTTATCCCTCAATAATGAATTCGGTTTTATGGATTGAAATTTTTATCAGCATACAGAGGAAAACGCTATCTCTGAGCTGAAAAAGAAAATGAAAACATTTTTGAATGCTTTCTATTTTGGTATGAATATCCATCATTCCACAGCATATTCATATTACATTGAAATTACATTATTCTTGACACGATAGAATCAACTATCACGACAGAGATTTGGATTGACATAAAGAGAGGCATTGATAGAGCTCAGTATCAGCTCTTTATGTCAATCCAAAGATGAAAAATTTCGGCGCAAAAAAGGAGAAAAAATGACAGCCGGTCAGGGTTGAGAATCGCTAGTGCTTCCTTTCCTCCACGCCAACGGCAGAAAAGTAGAGAGTCAGTGAGCTCAACTGCTGCGCTTACTACCACACCCCACAGCCGACACACCGATGCGGGCCTCTCTAACCCTAACGATTGGCCAAACTTCATTCATTAATATCTTTTGAATGACGTATGCATCACTTCATGTTATTCGAATAAGCCGTTGAATTTTGAGAAGTTATTTGGGGCATAACCTCCCTCCCCGCCAGGGAAGAAAATTACTACCCTCAGGAATTTTCTCTATTAACCCAAACTCACCGATATAAACCTTAATTAATAGGGTTTTTTACATTAATAATCAATATTACAAATTAAATACAATACATAAATTCTTATGCTACTTCGAAGCTAGGCGTTTCTCTTTTGGGTGCTGGCCAAGGTTTTCGACACCAGCAGTAAAGGGTTAGCCCCGAGATGAATGCTAGAATCACCATTACCCCGGTGAATATCGATGATGGGTGTGTAAGAAAGTCTCGATAATCGAACTTCTTTTCTATCCGGTTCAGATCTTCTTTCTCAGCTGCCAGTTGCACGTGGAGCCCTTCCAGCTTTTTCACGTTTCCAACGACATTGTTCAGCTGGATGTCACTCAGATTGAATCTTCGTTGCTCGAGCTGAGTGGTGGTGACGTCATCTAACGTCAAGTTCAATTTTGGGTCAACATGAGCGTTGTATGTTACCTCATGTGACTTCCGCCCTCTTATGGTGAAGTCGGAAGCGACTATCTCGCAAAAGTCCTTGACCCTCACAGTCCCTGAGTCCTCCAGAATATCCCTTACTTGCTCGTCGCCGCAGGTGACCTCTACTCCCTCGGGTTCTGGGGCTACATAGAACCATGCGTTATCTTTTCTCATTTTAATTAGAATGAGCCCTTGAAGCTGTAGATGCTTCACAACACATGTAGTTGGCATCTTCTCAGGATTCATGTACATTTGCACTTCACATGGGCTTGTATCTTTTATTTTTTGTATGGGCAAAGACTCAGTGCATAAGTATTGCCCTCGAATCTGCTTACAGCGATTTAATTGTCCCTCGGTCATTGGCACGAATTGCTGCGTTGCCCCGTGGATAACCAGAAGTTCGTTCTTCGCCTCCAAGTATGAGTGATACCCGTTCGTTGTTCGCACAGGAATTCCATGCGTCAGCGTAACGTCGAACGCTTGAAAATTGACGAGTGGTATCTCTACCAAGGTAACAATTTTAAATCCAAATACATGAACGTGGACGGTGGATACCTCCTGCATTTGATACATCCCACCTACTTCGAGCTCAAAGGGGAAACTTAAACCCTTCGGTAACTTTGCTGTTTTAAGAAGGGCAACTAAACTCCTCTCTGTGAATACCCCTGAATCCATTAGCTTCCCTTTGGCGTCAGTCAGTAGCTTCTTGATCTTCGCAGCATCCCTCATTACTCCGGTGTAGATAGCTTCCAGTATCATGAGATGCTCGTCCAGATCAACCTTATCTGTGATCGTTAATACCTCGTAATCTTTCTCCTTTAAGGACTTCATGAGGATTTCTTCATTCTTCTGAATCATCTCCTCCGTATGTCCCAACTGATAGAGCTCCCAATCGTGAAAGTCTCTGGTTGATGATAAGTGCATCCTCAGCATCCATTGTACCGAACAATGATTTTGCGACAGTCCCTAGACCGTCTATAAGACCTCGGCGTTTTCTAGAATCGTTGATCCCCAGCATCCCGGAGATAACATCTTTAGTCTCCGCAAAGTCCTCAGCCCACTGAGTAATTATCAGCTGGAAATTTTTCCCGCTTTCGTATGCTCCTCGACTGCATTGCTCCTTAGCGAGTTCAAGATGTTTATGGACCTGATCAGCTCTCAGCATCCAAGGCCCCACATCTGTAGATGCAGCGATACTCCATACTTGATTACTCAGATACAATCTTCCGATAGGCTCAAAATGAATTCCAGGAGTGTCAATAAATTTCTCAACCACATGCCCCTCCCCCCTTATTTGAGGTGCCATGCTTCCCAGCATGAGCATTATTAAGGCCGTTGCAAAATTTATCGACTTCCGTGTTTTTGCGAAATCACAGGTTCTTGAACTTGAGTTGGACGTCGACTTTAGGTGACGTTGCCTTGACGGCAGCCATGTTTGTCGACGTTGCACCCCTAGACATAAAAGTGCCTGTCGTCCCCAACAAGTCACAGTCCTCTTAAAAATTCCAAGTGGAAAGGTTATAATACCCCATAGCATCAAGATGAATAGTGTCAAGTGCTTTAAGTGCGGAATTGCTGGACATGTTTCACGAAAGTGTCCCTTCGCTGAGTGTGGAACATCTACCAACTGCGGAATCTGTTCGAGATCTCGTCGATTTCGACCTCGACCAACAGTATCCGTCTCTGCAGTTGTCAAAAGATGTTTTACTTGTGGTGAGCCCGGACATCTCTCCCGTTCTTGCCCACTGCGTATCAGCATCCGTCCTGCAACCCGTCCTGCGCCTTCTTCGGGATCTCCGTTGAAGACTAACCAGTCCAAGGGTTCAACTGGAAAACCAGCGCCCCGCTGCCGTGTTTGTCGCACCTTTGAGCACCACCCTCTGGACTGCTCTCCGGACCAATCAAGTAGACCTGCCAGGAGAAGTGTGTGGGATCGACTCGGACCGCTCGTTCCTCGACCAAAATGCTCCGTCAAGAAACACCCATATTTAAAGCACTCGGTGGATGCATTCATGTTTAAATATCTGGTAAGTCCGAATACCTCCTCTACTCTCCTAACAACCTGTTCTTTTCCGACCGTCTCAGTCTCTATTTCTTCTAATTTTTGCCTGTTTTTTGACATTTCTAGTGTGACAGATTTCCCTATCGACCCGGATACGTCAATCTGGAGTTCAAAAATAAAGTCAAGCAATGGAGAATCAGTAGAGGGAAGAACCTGAATGCCCTTTGGGATCTTCCGATCCGTTCCGACATTGAGATAGATGTCCAGGACGTCTTCAATCTTCGTGGTCTCTTTCAAGAATCTCCAACAGCTCAGCCATGTCATGTACCCCAATTTCTGGAAGATACTGGAACTAGATGTGCTCGCTGTCATTCCTACTGCTGGGACTATCCGGATTTCTTCTACCTGGGAAGAACCTGGCACACCCGAAACAGTCTCAGTGCTCCGATTATACCTTGGAATTAATTGTTTAATTGAATAAACACATGGCAAGGTCAATCTTATTTTTTCCATAAAAAATTCCTTATCCCAAAAATAAGAAATTTCCAGGTCTTCGAAGAGTTGTAACGTCCGAGGCAGAGGTACATATAGTCATGCCTCTACAAAAGGACGTAGTCGGTTGATGTGGACTCTCTGTGTTTTCTTCTTTCCTCCGCTTCGAATTATATAGTTCACATCAGATTTCTTCTCTACAATTTCGTAAGGACCGATCCAGGGCTGTGTCAACTTCTTCGATCTTCCGCGTCGCAAAACATCGTTTTTCAACAGGACTTTGTCGCCAACTTTGAACACCATTGGCTCCGCATCTCTGTCATATTGAACTTTCGATCGTTCTTTCACCTTGTCAAGGGTCTCTCTCGCCTCCTGATGAGCTGCACGTAATCTTTCCCGTAGCTCCTGAGCAAAGTCATCGTAGCAGTACGTCAAACGAGGCGGCTGTTTCACGGCTGTCGGTAATTCAGCGCGTCTTCCAAAAATTAGCTCAAATGGCGTCATTTTTGTTGCCGTGTGGGGCGTAGTGTTGTACGCAAACATGGCGTATGGAAGCCACGTATCCCAATCAGTTTGATCCTCCTGAATGAAGCCTCTCAGGTACTCCGCTAGAGTGCGATGCGACCTCTCAACAATGCCATTGGTCTGCGGATGATATGCCGTTGTCTGTATCTTCTTTATTTTCAAAAGTCTACAGACATTTTTGAATATTTCCCCCACGAAATTTGGTCCTTGATCCGTGAGAAGTCTCTGTGGCGTTCCATATTCACAAATTATTTTCTCCGCGAACGCACGTCCGACGGTGTTAGCCTCCTGGTCTGGAATAGGAATAGCTTTGCTGAATTTCGTCAGAGCATCCTGGAACGTCAAGATGTACTTATTTCCAGCGCTCGTCACGGGCAATGGACCAACTATATCCATAGCACATTGCTCAAACGCCGTCTGAGGGGTTTCTCCGACGATCATGGGCACCTTCGTAGCTTTTCCCAGCTTGTTGAGTTGACATTCCTCACAGCTTCCCACGTATTTCTCCACGTCAGATTTCATTCCCTTCCAATAGAATCTCTGTTTCAATTTAGCGTACATTCGCTTTTTCCCAGGATGACCAGCTACCGGTGTATCGTGGTATTCCCGTAGTATTTCCAAAACCTCATCGTCAGCAGGTGTGATGACCCCGCTGTCCGAGCCCGTACTCGCAACTGTCTCCGTCTCTTTCTTCGACTGCGCTCGAGTTACAATATTGATACGGCTCAACGCGTCGGCGTTGGTATTTAATTTCCCGGGCTTGTATACCACCTCGAAATCATACTCCTCTAATTTTAGACGCTAATGCACGAGATTCGAACCTAGATCCTTGACGTTAAAAATCCATTTTAAGGGCCTGTAATCGGTAACGACAGTGAACTTTCACCCATACAGGTAGGGTCGGAAGTGATGAGCACCCCACACAATGGCTACTAGTTCCCTCTCAATCGTACTGTATTTCTGCTCCGCAGGATTAAGCGTCCGGCTGGCATAGGCAATTGGCAGATCCTTTCCGATCTCCCCCTGCGACAACACAGCTCCCACAGCCTTGTTTGACGCATCCGTAGTCAGCAGAAATGGCCTCTGGAAATCTGGATATTGCAGGATCGGCGCTGTAACCAGAGCTGATTTCAGGCTCTCAAACGCGCTCTCCTCCGCTGTCCCCCAGGTCCAGGCGACGTCCTTTCTTAGAAGGTTCGACAAAGGTTTTGCGATTTTGGAAAAATCCCTAATGAATTTCCGGTAGTAACCTGCCAAACCCGAAAAGGACATTATTTCCTTTTCACTCTGAGGCTCCGGAAAATCCTTTACTGCTTCTATTTTACTAGGATCGGCCTTGATCCCATCTTTGGTGATAATATGTCCCAAATACACGACTTCTCGTCTTAAGAAATTGCACTTGTCAGGTTGGAGTCTCAGGTTTGCATCCCTCAGGCGCTGCAGGACTTCCCTCAGCCTCTTATTATGCTCCTGTAGATCTGGGCCAAAGATTACGATGTCATCCAGATATACAAAACATCGGATACCCTGAACTCCAGCCAAAACAGAATTCATTAACCTCTGGAACGTTGCAGGGCCGCCCTTAACCCCGAAAGGCAATCTGTTAAATTCGTAGTGCCCATAGGGTGTCGAAAAAGCAGTCTTGCACTTGTCCTCTTCTTTTACGGGTATTTGATGAAAAC
This sequence comes from Diachasma alloeum, assembly GCF_001412515.2. Lineage (NCBI taxonomy): Eukaryota > Metazoa > Arthropoda > Insecta > Hymenoptera > Braconidae > Diachasma > Diachasma alloeum. The sequence continues at coordinate 19,439 of NW_021681636.1, forward strand.
CCGAGGCCAAATCCAGAGTTGAGAAATACTTTGCATTACCCAACCGATCCAAAATGTCAGTAATATTGGGCAACGGAAATGAATCACCAACCGTGACGTCATTCAACCGTCGAAAATCGACGACAACACGAAATTTCACCTTGCCCGAAGCATCCATTTTCTTCGGTACGACGAGCAGAGACGGATTCCATTGACTTTTAGTAGGTCGTACGACGCCAATTTGCAGCATCTCCTTGACCTGCCGGTCAACCTCCCCCATCGGCGCTTCTGGTAACCGGTGAGGTCTCACGTTGATGGGCGCGGTGCCAGGTTTCAAGGGAATTTCATGTTCTAGATGATCGGTCACCCCTGGTGAATCCCCTGGTAATTGCACGATAGAGTTATACTCCTCCAGGATTTCCAGAAGAGAGTCCCTCTCTTCCCTGTTCAGATGGTCAATCCTCAAATTCTCGTGCAACAGCTTAACCCGATCTTTTATTTTGGTTTTCTTGGAACTTCTCAGCATCACAATAATTTTTTTCGAGGGTAGAGGTTCAAGTCCTACAGTTGGTAGATCGATAAATACATCATTATCGTTGGTGTTGATTACACAAACGACTGCTTGACCATTTACCGCCCTGGTTAAGCATTCTCCCATGAATACTCCTTTTACCAGTTGTTTTTTCTGCGTGATCCCAGTCTTTGCACCGCGTGTAGGAACTCGAACTAAAATTTCACTTCTGGCTTCAATTTTTGCGGGCTCTCTGTCTTGGAATAAATCAAAAGGACGTCCATTAATTATTAACGCCTTTCCGTGCATTGTTTGCACATCTAGGCTAGAAGAAGACAAAAAATTCTCGCCTGNCGACGCCACTTTGCAGCATCTCCTTGACCTGCCGGTCAACCTCCCCCATCGGCGCTTCTGGTAACCGGTGAGGTCTCACGTTGATGGGCGCGGTGCCAGGTTTCAAGGGAATTTCATGTTCTAGATGATCGGTCACCCCTGGTGAATCCCCTGGTAATTGCACGATAGAGTTATACTCCTCCAGGATTTCCAGAAGAGAGTCCCTCTCTTCCCTGTTCAGATGGTCAATCCTCAAACTCTCGTGCAACAGCTTAACGCGATCTTTTATTTCGGTTTTCTTGGAACTTCTCAGCATCATAATAATTTCTTTCGAGGGTAGAGGTTCAAGTCCTACAGTTGGTAGATCGATAAATACATCATTATCGTTGGTGTTGATTACACAAACGACTGCTTGACCATTTACCGCCCTGGTTAAGCATTCTCCCATGAATACTCCTTTTACCAGTTGTTTTTTCTGCGTGATCCCAGTCTTTGCACCGCGTGTAGGAACTCGAACTAAAATTTCACTTCTGGCTTCAATTTTTGCGGGCTCTCTGTCTTGGAATAAATCAAAAGGACGTCCATTAATTATTAACGCCTTTCCGTGCATTGTTTGCACATCTAGGCTAGAAGAAGACAAAAAATCCTCGCCTAGTATACCTCCGATGCAAGGAAAACTCTCAGGTACTACTTGAAAGGCATGTCCCAGGTATTTTCTACCAATTTTCAGGTATAATACCACCTCCCCCAAGGTTGCCACATCCTGATTGGAGATTCCTCTCAGGACTCGATTCCCCGGTGAGATTTCAACATCGTCCTCTAATTTATCTTTTCGTACAAGAGATGCTTTCGCTCCCGAATCTGCCAGGAATAAAGTAGGCTCCTTCAATTCAGCTGCACTGAGTAAAATCTGCGTTTTAATCTCAGCAGCCTTTGCTGGTTTTATCATCTGCCTTTTAGATTTTTTTGAAGAATTCCTCCCCTCCTCGGAAGATTTCACCATCATCACTTGATAAGCCCCCACTGGTAGAACTTTATCAGCATCAGCTTTCTCGCCTTTCTTTTTTGCAGAGTTGTTGTTATTGCTGGCCGTTTTGTCGTTTTTGTGTGTCGAGGCCATACCATCTTTGCTATTGGTCAATTCTGACGGAACTTTTTGTGAATTAGGTATCCCCAATCTTTTTTTCAACTTACGACAATCCGTAGCCTCATGACCTGCATATTTGCAGTATTTACAAACGGTCTCAAAAGCGTTGACGCTGCGTCTTTCCGTTGCAACTGGTAACGTTGACTTACGCTGTCCGTTATTACGACATTCCTTCGATTGATGCCCCGGCTGTCCGCAAGTAAAACATTTCCCAGTTGATAGCCTACCCAGAGAACTTCGATTTCCTCCGGAAAAATTCTTCTGCGCTGTTGTAACTCCTCCACTCTTCCCCTTGTGCGCGCCAGAAATAGTTTTTTCTAGCTCTATAGCTCCCACACAAGCCTCATGGAGAGTTTTGAAATTATGTGCTCGTACCAGAATCTGCAACTGCCCTCGTAATCCCTGCTCGAACATCAGTTTTGCCAGGGTCAGCATGAGTGTCTTGGAAGCTAATTTTTCCTTCTCTGTGAACTCATTATGCAGACCTAGTAACCCGTTCAAGAAATCCAAAGTGACTTCTTCCGTGCGAGCCACATATTTAGTAACATCTTCGTTTTCCTTCTGCTGTAGTCTACTGAACTCCACCTGAAGACCCAACAGACTTTTTGTTTTCCCAAAAAGCGACTCTAACTCAGTTTTTAGTTGTTCGAATGACGTAACTGTTCTGTATTTCAGTTGTTTCATGGCACTGCCTTCCAGTTTACTCCCTAAAATTCCTTCTAATAGAAATTCTTGGAGCTCAGGATGGATCAATTTTTTTGCGCTTTCGACTGATTTCATGAAAGCATCCAATTTATCCGGATTTTCCCCTCCGAAATTACGTACCATCTGCAGAGCGCCTTTCAAATCGAGATGTGTACGTACAGTTTCTCGATGATTTTGGACATTTTGCTCTGCCCAGGCATCTGCTAACAGGTCTCTTACGTCATTCCTCTCCCTTTCAGCCTCCTCTCGACGAAGCCGCTCGGATTCCAGAAGTTGTTGCGCTTTCTGCATTTCCTCCTCCCTTTTCCTGTTTCTCATCTCAAGGGTCGCGACTTTTTCATGTAAATCGACTATTTTCCCTCTGAGATGATCTAAACGTCTAGGCGGTCGCTCTTCCCCCGATTTTTCCATATCAGGTGGTATAGTTTCACGACGCCCATCTTCAGGAGTGCGATTTGGTTTAAAGCCCCCTGCTCCAAGTGCCCCCGCCTGGAAGAAGACGTTGCTTGGGGTAGAAAAGTGTAGTTCAGGCGTGTCATTTATTTCCTCTGCTCTTTCCTCTTCCTCCGGAAGTTCCTCGATGTCCTCAAATGGATTTCCCGGCACGTTTTGTGGAGGATTAGCAGGGTAAAGACGTACATTATTTGGGGAATTTGAGATTCTCCCGTTACTTCTTTGCGTGCTATTGCCGCGCCCAGCCCCAGGTAATTCGTCCGGTAACTCGTCCCCAGCGTCCCGGTGAACCTCGGCCCGTACCTGTCGCTGATTAGCGACTAACATGCTTTGATGCAAAGATTGGGTATATCTTCGGCGCAGATTAACATTTCTGTCAATCTCCCCATCTGAGTTGAATAGATTCCTCCGTGCTCCCGGCGCAGAGAGAGAATAGGAATCAAACTCACTTTCTTGTCGACTACCTCCTGGAGTTGACATACCGATTATTTATCTCTTGGCCAAAAAAAATAAAATAATCTTACTTGCGTAGCTACTACTCGATACTAGTCCCTTCTGTCAGACTAGGTTTCCACTGTACTAGCCCTTTTATTACGAATATGTAGTAGGGTAGGTTTCTGCCGTTAACCACTATGGCTAATCTCTCGCGCCCCCGATGAAAAGGTCCACGAAAATCTTCGGCTTGTTTACCTCGAAGGTAATAATCTTCTCGCTCCCTCGATGAAAAGGTCCACGAAAATCTTCAGCTGGTTTACCTAATAGGTAATCTTCTCGCTCCCTCGATGAAAGAGTCGTTACACGTGTAGGCCAGACTACCCTCAAATAGTCCAATTCCTCAAATAATATCTCGTTCTCTATCACTGTGTAATTAGACAGTGGTTGATCAGGCCTCCGTCTTCCCAAAATAACGCTGCCACCAAAATATGTAATGGACCCGAGCGGTTGGGTTCAATTAGGGATGAATTACACGCGGGTAGTTAATAGAAATAATTACTTTATTGGGAATTGGTTTTTTAATCATTAATTTAAAAGTTATTGAATAAATAAAACTCGGTTTGATACTGAATGTATCAAGCGAGTATAAAGTATAAAGAAGGTAATCAAAGAATTGACAAGTAACTGGCCCCGAGACAACGATTACACGAGTTTTTATCACCTCATGTAATACGATTGCATCAGGTCATTGTTCTTCGTCGCACACCCGCAAGGCATCGGGTGACGTCTTCCCGGTGTACGCGAAGGCCAGTCGTCGGGGCGCAAAGTGCTGACACTGCACCCCAGTTATCTGTATTCGACGTTAACTCGTGAAGTTTTATTCACGAGTTTTTAATGTTATTTTATATTTCTTCATTCCACTGTTTGTTTCGAATAACTTGTGCCACTTTCGTCACTTCATGTTATTTGAATAGGCAGTTGAATTTTGAGAAGTTATTTGGGGCATAACACATGTTTCCTGCTACATAACAAACTCCGCAATAAATATAACGAATACTAACCTGGCTTTCATCTATCACGCCGTTGCTTTTCATCGTCGCTTCTGAAATATCCAACGCTTCTGTAAACCTCTCAGTATTCGCTGCAGATTCTGGTGTATAAATTGGTGTCGACTCTGGCTGCTCCTCATCAGCTTCCGACTTCCTTGATCCTTCATAATAAGAAGTTGGTCCCAGTTCAGGTCTTGCTAGCGAATTTCCTAATTGACAGAGTCCGTCACCAATTACGTGTAGAACATCAACACATTTCCCACGACCCCCGGACATGTACATGTCCTCAGATGAGTGCGACGTGACACCGACTGCTACTGAAGCCTACCAAAATGTGAAACTCGTAAAGGTTTTTAGTCACAAAAATAGAAATCAGCAAAAGTATCACTTCACGGAAGTTGAGATTTTTGCGTCAAAAGAATAATTTATATATGAAAAATTCTGGAGTCCGGGTAATGCATGGTTTGTTTTAAAAAATTAAGGAAAAAAATGATAATTTTATTCCAATAATTAGCCGTGGAAAATAGGTGCGAAATTTCAGTACCAGTGTAGGTCCATTATGGAGCAATTCGACGATTGTTTCTGATTCCGTCCGCGATTTTTTTCTCAAAAAGAACTGCATAAGAAAAACTCATACCTAAATATGCAGATGCATTGAATTTTTTTTCACTGAGTTACGCACTCCCGAAATTTTGCCATTTTTCATACGAATTTATATGATACCGTAACATGAGATAGGCTGATTGATCGTGGAGACTCAAAGTTCAGTCTTCATACATTAATAAACATTTGAAAAAACTTTAAAATGAGACTAATTAAAGTTGATTTACTTAGGTTTCGGAGTCATTATCGTCGAATCATTATTTTTAATCACCAGCCACTTGAAATGCTGATATTTTAAAGACCAAGATTTTTTAAGCATGAGTTAGGAACATAATTGTCAATATCTCCACCAAAGTCTAAAGAGTTCTTTATAATAGTTCTCAATCAAATTCAAATTTTGGCATACTAGGACTCGGCCTTAAACAATTGTAAATAATTTCAATTCTCACCTGTGAAACTTTATTTGCCCGATGAGTGATTCCAATTATTACTTGCGTTAGCGATAACTCCGTGGGTTTAAAAAAATTTGAGATAAATGTCCCTACAGCAGGTTGGTAGTGGAATCCGGTAGAGTAATTGGTAGAGAAAACAGTATACTGTGCATCAAGGGCGGAAAGTCAAGACTTTCCGCCCGAGGTGCACTGCGATTTTTTGACCCGACTGCAAAGGAAGGTTCGTATTTTGCTCTGTGATGAGCGGAAGGAAAGGGAGTACTTTTTGCACTAGGGTGGAAAGTTGCTCGCAAGGGCGGAAAGTCTTTCTTTTGCTCCTCCCCCCAAACAGGGCAGGAAGTGAGTACTTCCCTCCCGCGGGAGGAAAGTAAGTCCCTAGGCCAGAAAGAGCATCCCTAGGGAGGAAAGTACTCACTTTCCGGTGAGTGTGAGTAGATAGGAAAGAGGGCTTCTGGATGAAATATGGGGAAGGGGGG
>NW_021681636.1:25634-26853 GCF_001412515.2 Diachasma alloeum
GGCGACGGTGTGAGGTCGGCGGCAGCCATGCACGCGGAGGCGTGGTCACGTGACGTCACGCATGAGGAGAGGAAATAGGCTGTGGAGGGGATAGACGGTTGACGCTGTGGGAAGTGGGGACGAGTGATCTTGAAAGGTGATGCCAACAGTCGGTAAGGTAGGGCACTATTGTATCTACCGTGCAGCAAAAATCCGCTTTGTTGAAAATACTCTGCTTTTTTCAATTTTTTCGTTTTTCATTGGTTTTTCATTTTTCTCATTTTTAGACGTAATGGCGCTCCCACCAATAGGAGTGGAGAACGGAGGTCACGTGACTAATTTTAGAAGAGGCAGGAAAATTTGAAGGGACGTTGTGGTGTGGAGTTTGAAATTTGCCGCAAGGAGGCCGGGCGACGCTACGGGGGAGTGGGGAAGGGGTGTAGTGCCTCGCTACATCCACACTCACGTGTCAATACACGGACACAACAACGCGTACAGCTGAGACGACTGGACATCAGTGACATCATCGCTCTCGGTCACTCAACCGTCTAATGTATACTTATCACTCGCACCTATTGTAACGCGTTTCCGAATTCTCGCCTTTTGCGAATATTATATTCAGTCTACCGCTAACCGCCTATTACTCTACAAGTCGACCACCCGACTTGCTCTCTACTTTTGTATATATATATTTCTGGACGCGATTGAATAAACGACAATTAAGACAAGAAAAATGAATAAATAAAAAAAAATTTTCTCACTCAACATCAAAGGGAAGCACGAGTGCAACAAGTGAAACGAATGCGCGCCTTTTAGCCGGGAAGAGTCTAGCTTAATTCAACGCGTTAAATAAATAATTTCGGCCACCAAACGCGTTCGCTAAAAACCCCCGCGCCGCAACACCTCGTCAGTGTACATAAATCTCAGTGCAGTAATACACCGTGGAAGAAAAAGACTTCATTCAATTTTCTCCATGTGGTCGTTCTTCTGTTGCGAAAATGGCGTCCTGCGAAAATCGATACTCGGAGGTCTTCCCCAACTTGCTGCGCACGCACAGCTTCAGTGCGCATGCAAATCAGACACACCGGTTGCCCAGCAACGCGGCTCAGTGTATTAGCACGAGCGTGATTCTCGCCTCGCTAACCACCGCGGCCTAGTGCACGTGTACCGAGTGTAGTATTTTCTCTCTCGCACCCGCTGACACAATGCGGAGCACCCATGAACGTTGTGCTGTGTTAGT
>NW_021681636.1:30061-33228 GCF_001412515.2 Diachasma alloeum
TTTTTTTTTTTTTTTTTTTTTGTCTTAATTGTGGTTTGTTCAATCGCGTCCAGAAATATATATACAAAAGTAGAGAGCAAGTCGGGTGGTCGACTTGTAGAGTAATAGGCGGTTAGCGCCAGACAGAATATAATATTCGCAAAAGGCGAGAATTCGGAAACGCGTTACAATAGGTGCGAGTGAGAAGTATACATTAGACGGTTCAGTGACCGAGAGCGATGATGTCACTGATGTCCAGTCGTCTCAACTGCACGCGTTGTTGTGTCCGTGTATTGACACGTGAGTGTGGATGTAGCGTGGCGCTACAGGGGGGGGGGGGNGGGGAGGGGGGTCTGGTCGATGGGCGAGGGGGGCGTGAGAAAGGTGGAGGAGCGGGTGGTGGAAGGGGGGAGGTGGCGCACGGAGATCGGTTGTGGGCGAGGAGAGCACGGCGAGGGGGGAGGTGTCGGTTCGACATCAAATGTGGGTGAGGGGGTCGCGGTAAGGAGGGACGATGCGCGGCGTGGAGGGGGGAGGCAGTCGTGGACATGCAGTTTTCGTGAGGATGACATCACATAGAGGTGGGGATTACTCGTGTTTGGCAGGAAATTTGGGTTTTCTCTAGTGCAAGTGATTCCGGCAGTCGGTAATGTGGAGTTCTCTAGTAGAGAGCTCTGATGTGAATCTGCCTGCGGGATTTTTCAAGTTCTGAATGTTGCACTCTGATCTTCTGAAAGTTACATTCTGATCTTTAATTGCTAAATTTTCATTTTCCGAAAGATACATTTTGAATGATACATGCTAATTCGTCATGCAATGTTCTCAAGGATAAAAAGGAGATACACAAAATCTATTTTTCATTTAAAATATGATATATTTTTTAATCTTCAACATTACATTGGAAATGATGCATTTTTTTACTCATTGTTTATTCTTTTTATAAATTTACACACAGAACAGTTCTTTATCATAGGTGGTTGTCGAGAAGTATGATGTAAGTGGGATATGAATTTTGAATTATGAAGAAATTATTGGGGTAGAGATGAGTTCAGCAGTCGGCAATACAGAGCTCTTCATATGATTCCATTCGCGGGATTTTTGATTCTTATTTACTAACATGATTCTCTTGAGGACAAAAGGATAATGAACGAAATATAACACAAAGTATATATGTAATATATTTTTTTATTTTGAACAATTAATGGTAAATATTACATTTCTCATGTAATTGTTTCTTGACAGTTGATTAGTAAATGAGAAATATTTTAGTTATTTCCTTCTTATAATCTTCCTTTCCTTGGAAGATTTACATAAGAAACAGTTCTTTATAGTTGGTGGTGTCCTGGATGAATGATGCAGATGACATCGACGGCAATTTGCAATATCCTTGTCCTTTTGCAAGTTCTCAGCCAATCTATCCCATACATTCTCGATGCTCTGCGAGGCGAACGTCAACAGAAATTTCTTCTGGAAGGCGGAAATGTCCCGGGTGCTCATTTCTTTGAGACTTTTCAGGTTACAGAAAATGTCCAGGGATCTATGCAGACTGACATTTTGATTTTGCATGTACCAAATTCTCAAATTTTTCACGTTTCCAAGAGCACACACGAATGGAATTGTTTCACAATCGTTATGGGAATTCGCACATTTCGGAAGCTCCAAGTCTGCCAATTTCGGACAGCCCAAATTTTCCAAGTCCATCACTGTTTTTGAATTTCCGAGGATCTTTTGAAGCCACTGTTTTTTCTGCAATCCTTTTACGTAGAGGTTAGTTACGTTCTTAGCGATTTCTTTGATGACTCGTGAAACTTCAGAGCACGATGTTTTGCCGGATTCCCATGGGTAGGCCAAGAAAGTTGTCGATGAGTCATGTATTAGATTGTTTGGACTTGGTTGACAATTTATTCCATGCGTATGGTGGCTTGAAGAGAGTACACTTCACACTGGACTGTTCAGACTGCGAGTGATTGCTCTCGAGGAAAATCTAGCGATTTTTTATAGAATTCGATTGCATCATCCTACGCAATATTCTGGATTGTACTAAAACAATTCTTGGAAGTGTTTACTTCTGCAGGTGCTGCGTAATTTCATAACAACGAGCTGAGTGAGGGAGTGGATAGAGAATCTCCTCGGATTGGCTGCAATTATATATCATCACTATTCTAGAACATTCCTGAGGCGTTTTTAAACGTTGAGTGCTCTAACATAGCGTCAGTTTTCATCATGGATCATTTGAGCCCAGACGAAGTGAAATTTTTGTGTGCACTTCCACCATTCCGACAAGTCTGAAACGCCAAAAACCCTAACGCTAAAACTGGACTCCGGGAACAATCAGCAGCTCATCCAATCCTTACTTCGTGTATTTAGGGCGCCAGCCGATTTTTAGCAACGCGGAATCGACAAACCGCAACCGGAACCGTATTTTCTTAAAAACTAAATACTGATTGTCCCCGAAAATCCAATAACGACAAGAAACATATCGCAAACCATACGCAGAAATGTGGATTACGAGGGTACGGGATTTACTCGCCTGCTCAGTGTGCGGGTCGTGGAGAGAGGGGTGGATCCGTGGACGAGAACATCAATTAACAAAGCCAATCATCGATCGAGAAACCAATAAACCAATGTCTTAAATTGTAAACGGGATAGGTAAGGTCGATATTGAATAATAAGCATAATGATACTGACGTGTTTCGCTATTGCCGATATTAATACAAATCGTAAATTCGTACAACTACAAAATTACATCAATATGACTCAAAATAATTTTAAATACTCTAAAATGATCCATTAAACTCCAAAAAGACTCGAAAGATGTAAATAATAATTTTAAGGATAAAAAAAAAGAAAGCGATCCCAATCCAAAGCTGATAGAGAGAAGCAAAGGTATTATCCACGAGGGGAACACGAATCCGAGAGAGAGAGACTATAGGAAGGTAGCGTACATGCGAGAGAGGACGGATGAGGTAGATACGCGAAATAAAAAAGAGAGTTCACGAAAAGGTATTAATTTTTCTCTTATTTTTCGACTGTAATTAATCGAATTCCGAATTCTAGAGCGGCTTTGTAATGGTTTCCCTAACTCTTGCGCCATTTGAAATGCATTAAAATCGGGAATCTTATTCACCGAAAAGGTAGCAAAAATGAGCTAGGGAGCTTGAATCAGCCACGTGGCTGATTTACCGGAA
>NW_021681636.1:33481-47495 GCF_001412515.2 Diachasma alloeum
TATAAAGAAATAGGTAGCATAGAATAATTACGTAAAGAGAGCGAGAAAAAGTAGCAGGCAAAAAGGTAGCAATGAAGCAGGTAGCGAGTTGCATCAATCGCCGTAGCGAGATGCATAAATCATGAAATTTAGCCCAAAAGTTACGGTAGGTAGCATTATTACTATTTGAATTTATTCAGGTAGCGTAATTATCATTTAAATAATTCCAGGTAGCTTCCAGGGAGCATTTGGGTTTGTTTGAAGGGTATTCTACTCTTCAAACCATGAGTATCGGTGTTNTCTCTCTCTCTCTCTCTCTCTCTCTCTTTCCATACATAAATACCCTGGAGTTCCGCAGGTGACGAATTCGCCTGGAATTTCTTTACAGTGTTTGTGAGTACGATGATATTGTTATAAACCATTATGGCAATAATCCACCGCAAACAGCATGGGATTATCTGCAAGATTTTTTGCAATTGCAAGGGAATTACAAAATTGTGAAATTACATTGTGATTTGAATATGAATGGAGACGAGGAGAAAGAGGAACCAGTCGCTGGTACTTCATCGAGGAGCAAGGTGGAGATTCCTCACACCGAAGAACATTCGAAGGAGGACGAGGGACCAGTAGCCAGCACGTCGAAAGCTGATTGTTCTGCAGTTCCAAAATGTCTCCGCGGTGAAGGGAGTAGCCGAAAATGTCATCATTCGTATAAATCTAAGAAGCTCAAGAAATCGAGAAGGTTCTAAATGTTTTGGAAATGAAAAGACGCATATGTATTTTTTTTCTTTTATTAGAAAAGCAGTTACATTGAAGAATAAAAATATAAAAAATATATCGTTTTGTTGTCATTTAAATCATATTTTTAACTCCCCCACTAATTGGGTGATAGTCCACTATACGATCATATAAGATTAAGCAATAGGCTGCAGTTTGACCAGGGAAATTACGATCAGACTCGAATTCAAGGCGAATATCAACTGGTCCGGATTTCAATCAATGACAATAAGTGGAGCATAGGTGAGGAAATCGGTCTTACTCAAGAGTGGTTCAGCTTCTTTACCGTAGTAAGAGCTTCGGAAATTCGTATACATGTCGTAGAGTAACGCATATTGATTATGACTAATATCAAGATTCAGGTTACCATAAGGGTAACTTTGAGAATTCAGAAAGAGCTTTATGTCGCGGATGTTGCAATGATCAAAACAACTCGCATTTTTGTTGGTTCGATTTTTGCGGTCAGTTTGGAATCCCACGATGACATAGTAAGGTTTTTCCAATTGGGTTGAGCATTTCACCACCCAGACGTGTTTAGAAGTCGCTGGCAGGAGTGGATACTCGTACGTCTCCCAGGCTCGAAAACTGATGGGAATTGGTGCGTCCTTGGAAATGTAGTTCAGTAGATTGATTTTCTTCGAATCAGCTACTCTGATGTAGGGAATCGTCCACTCTACTTTATCCAGTGAAAGTTTGAATGGTTCAGCAGCAGCTCCTCATGAATGCAGTCATCCAGTGCTTGGATGACTGCATTCACATCGCTGTTTCCACGTGTTTCAGACATAGATATCCACACACCACGATATCATAATCTTGATATCGTTCATGATCATATCTGACAATGCTACCAACATCGAAGTAATCCATCAGGTCCACTCTGAGAATTAGAACGTAATTGCGTGATTGGAACTGCACTTAGACGTAAACACTTTCAAGGTTGCGACGTCAACAGCTCTAGGAATTGTGCACGACGATTGGAATGTACCCTTGGAATGGTTTTACCCAAATTGCGTTGTTCGGACTGCACTTGGACGTAAACAGTTTCAAGGTTCCGACGTCAACAGCTTCAGGAATTGTTTACGACAATTGGAATATACCCTTGGAACTTATACTCAAATTGCGTTGTTCAAACTGCACTTGCACGTAAACACGTTCAAGGTTCCGACGTCAACAGCTCTAGGAATTGTTTACGACGATTGGAATGTACCCTTAGAATAGTTATACCCAAATTGCGTTATTCAAACTGCACTTGGACGTAAACAGTTTCAAGGTTCTGACGTCAACAGCTCCAGGAATTCTTTACGACGATTGGAATGTACCCTTGGGATGCTTTTACCCAAATTGCGTTGTTCGGACAGCACTTGGCCGTAAACACTTCCAAGGTTGCGATGCGCTGGAATTGTTTACAACGATTGTAATGTGCAACGTAAATACTTCCAAGATCGCGATGTAAACAGTTCCAGGAATTGTTGACCACTAGTGGAATTCACCCTTGGGATGTTTTTACTCGAATAGCGTAGTTTGTACTGCGCGTACATTGATACTGTTTCTAGAAATGTTGACCATTAGCTGGAATATATGTTTTTGGAGTGAAGTTATTTTTCTAGTACATTATAGGCAGCGGGGAAAAAATGTGAATACAAACGATGATAGTTTCACTTCAAACTTATAGTGAAAAGTTTAAATGAAAACTAACGCAGCATTATGGTGGGAGACTTAGTGTTGTATCAGAAAACAAGACAACGGACAATCAAGTGCTGTGCAGAGAATTAGAATCCGCTTTTAAACATCGAATTAAAACAGGAGTGATTATGAATTTGAGTCATAAAGACCCTCAATCCTGTCTGGAGGATGCAAAATCCATTGCAACTGGTCAATTGTGGAACACTCTGTAAGAACAAGGAAATATCAAAGCCAACGGAATTCTTGCTTGTAAATTCCAAGTGATGAAAAATGGTGAAGTGATGGAGGAAGTTAAATACTTCAATACTAGAAATGAGATTATTTTACCTACTACCAATATCGAGGAGTAGATTGAAGAGAATTTGACAGAACGACTGCTAGCTAAAATCGAGGATTTCCAGGAGAAGGATTCAGGATGGGTGTTAACTGAAGTGATCAATCTCACACTTAATAAGAATAAATATGTGCCACTCACAGCAGCAGGACTGAACACTTTTATTCCATCTCGTAAACATATTAAATCTAAGAAAGCAGTTGTGAATATCAAGAACAATGTTGATGAGACTAGAATTCATTTTCGATTCATTGATTCGTTCCGGTTCATGACAAGTAGCTTGGAAAAATTGGCATCTTATCTCGATGATAAAGATAAATCCATAACGCGAAAGTATTGTAATGATAATCATGACAAATTCCGTTTATTGACTAGAAAAGGGGTTTTCCCATATGAGTACGTGGACTCTTGGGAGAAATTCGATGACGCTCAATTGCCTTCTATCGAGGAAATCTATTCCAAATTGAATGATGAGAGTGTCTCTACTGAGGATTACGAGCATGCGTAAACAGTTTGAAACGTTTTTCGCATCACATCTTTAGATGAATATTCCGACCTCTATCTAGCAAAAGACGTGGTACTTTTGGCAGATATCTTCCAAAATTTCAGACAGACTCGTTCTTCGGTGTACAAACTTGATCCTCTGCATTATCATACCGCACCAGGATTAGCATTTGATGCTATGTTGAAATGCACTGGTGTAAACCTTGAACTCCTCACTGACATTGACATGTACTTGTTTATTGAGAAAGGGATTCGAGGTGAGGTGGCTCAATGTTCCAATCGGTATGCTTGTGTAAACAATAAGTACATGCATGAGGAATTCGACCCCAACAAATACTTCTTACCTGATGTACTTTAACGTGAACAATTTGTACGGAGCAGCCATGTCGTAGTACTGACCATATCGCTCATTCCAGTGGGTTGATCCATTAATCGTTGATGTGCATCCAATTCCAGATGATTCGAGCAAAGGTTATAGTCCATACGCTAGGGGTACTTCAGTGTACATTGAGATGTCCATTAGATTTTATTACTGGATTCCATGTTTTCGAGGTCGCTGATTGCGAATATGATGATCGTTTGTGCGAAATCGTGGGCAGTCTCTTTGTTTATAACAATTTAATTGTTTAAAACGGAATATCGCGGAAACGGCTGGCTATAGGGGAAAATGTTTCAAACAAAAAATGTTCCTTATCAAAAAGTGGACATATTTTGTCTGTTTGAAACATAGTCATCATTCATCAGTTCAGCGTGGAATTAAGCCGGTAATCTTCGAAATCAATCGGGACCTTTCGGGTCAACAGTCAAGAGTCAGCGAATCACCCGGAAAGGTAGTAGTACGACATAGTCAGTCAGTTAGAGTAATCGCTCGGCAGTTCAACAGCCATGTAATAGATTATCAACTCAGTTATTAGTTCAGTCCATCCACTCAGTAGAAATGTTATAGAATATCAAAATTAGAGTCAAATCAACGTAGATTTAGTGAATTAACCAGTACTATAGTTTCTCAAAGAGTTAAGTACATCAGCAGTGAATTAACGAAACATTAAAGTAGGATCAACGGAAGGCGCGTGTCGATGCGTCTCTCAGCGTGTACAGTTCCTCACCATTTGAGTTAGCTTTAATCGTTAGAGCAATTATCGATAGACATTTATCAAAGACATTTAATAGTGACTCAACAGTGAATTATCAATTTAGACGATATATTCATTTGAGAATCTCAACGAACTAAATTTGAGTGACAAGTATATAAAGTGTATAGAGTATTTTACGACGTGGTTCGATCCCACAATTAAATTGTGATTTTATGAAACAGTGTTAGAATTCATTTTCCGGCCTCACCTCTGATCACACACCCACAACCACCCTAAACCTAGCTTCTCATCAAACACTGGTCCTTCGAGCCGGATGTGGGTTCGTGTAGGTGAAAAAAGTGCCTGTGAAATAGTGCAAAAGGACGCCTCGTGTGTAACGAACTTTCGGGGTTCATACGGGCCATCAAACGGACAGGAGAGTGAATCAACAGCCCTTGTGACTCTTTGTTTTGATTCCGCTAAGTCGGGATTGTAAACACAGTGCCAGAGGACAATACATCGAGTGTTGTGAGTGGTCGGGAGTGGTCGTGCATCATCGTAGGCCCTCGACGCTTGGGCCAGTGAGCCAAGCAACAGGCGACCGTCAGGACTCATCGCAGTCGATAACATCGACTGCATCAACAGAATTTCAACAGTCGGTAACCCCCCGACAGTCGGTAACCAATTGACTCTTAACAGAACTCAACACAGAGACTTATCATGTCAGACAAGGACACGGGTACCGAGAACAAAGAACACAGACACTCAACAGGATGACAGTTACGAGACAGTTACTCCTCCGATTGCAGAAAATAATCCAAATAATCAACAAAAAGAGACTGAGGTGATAGATACCTCAGTAACAGAAGTCAAAAAGCCTCCAGTCGACACTGGAACCATCCCAAAGCAGACAGTCAACAAAACAGATGATCTCTCTCTCTCTCTCTCAAAGGACCCTCAACAAATCCAATACGTCAACCAGAGACCCTCATGGGCAGAAACACTACCATCAACAGGTCTAACAGGTCTTTAAGAATTCAGGATGAGACAGCTGAGATTCAAGGTCAGTACTTTAACAGAAATTCAACTAGAACTACACCAGTGTGAAAAGAATATTTTTGACACCACACTGGATGAGTTGGAGAGCCAGAAAGAGATAGTCGAAGGAGAGTGGACCGAATTCGTCTCTCTTCAGGAGAAATTGTTCGAGCACCTCACAATAAATAATGAGTATATCACTGAACGACTATGAGCAAGCTGCGTCAACAAAAAGGCAATGCCTCAGAAGCATCGGTTAACTGAAGGGTCAGCTTGCAAGAACGAGAGAGGACGTCGCAAAGGCAAGAAGAAGAATTCCGATAAAGCATCAACTCCACATCAAGAAGATAAGAAGCCAAGTGGGGAGTTTCCCAAGACATGCTGTATCTATTGTACGGGCTAGCACTTTATCGCAGTATGTAAGAACTTCAACGCATTGACGCCAGTAAAGAGGAACAAGTTCGTAGTCGAAAAGAGCCTCTGTGTCAACTGCTTGGAACCTCATCGTAAGAAGAAGTGTACTTCAACTAAGACATGCCACAAATGCCAAGGAAGTCACCACACTCTCATCTATGGAGGTAACTCACACACCATGAGTCCTCCTCCAAGCCGATCAAGGTCTCTATCAAGAAGCCCTGACCACTCATAGTACAAGGAACCAGGGGAAGTACGAGCAGACAGCGATTCAATAGACAACGAATGAAGTCGGTTCATTCATCATCTCATTGATCATGTCCAACGATAGTACCAGCACATCAACAGCAGTAGTGAACCTCAACAATCAGAGATCAATGAGATAGAAGAGAACATCAGCAATTAGCAGAATAATCAACTCAACTAGAGAAGAGTGGCGAGCAACTCAGCAGAATTACTCCAATCCAGTAAATCACAACGCATTGATCTTCGGAAATCTGATGGAGAATCATCTCACCGGAAAGAGTTTAATAATCCTTTCCAACCAACTGAAAAAAGGTACATCACCCGGACCAGACTCCAGAGAATCAATATCAGCAGAGAACCTCATCGAGCAGGTAATCGATCATCTACTGAAATAATCTGTAGTTGATGAAGACCTCAAGCAGTTCGAATTGAAATTTGGAGAACTCCAAGGAAATTAAGAGCCTCGAGCAGCTGATAAGACTTATGGAATCTTGTGCAAGAGGCATCAACACAGTAAGACGTTCAACTCAGCAGCAGCAGACATAAACATCTTCAAGTTCTTCAGACAATTCATCAACATCCCCCCTACCAGTGGGAGAGGGACAGCAATCAGACATTCAACAAGAGACAAGCGAGTGAATTGCAATCAAGAGTTGTAATTCAACATCAACCTCATTGATCATCCTCAGCATCGAAGTCCAGGGTCTTCGGAGATGACCGAGAGCCTCAACAATCAGCTGATCAATGAGAGAGCAGAGAATCAACCAACCAGAAGACCATCAACAGCAGAAGCTAAGGGAAAACCAGAGATTCCAGGACTGAGAGTTAAGTATCATTTATCTATTATCATTATTATGGCAAGTGATACGTCTCTCACCCTGTGTTTCTCCCCTTAGCAATCATCAACAACGAGCTCAACTTCGACGGAGGGAATTTACGCCTCTCGAGTCGTAAGAAGGCTCATCAGAAAGCTCAACAGAAGGAAGAACAGCACCAGCAAGTCGTCAAGTGCTTGTCACGTGGAGTCACGACCTCAAAGAGGCAGATAATCCATCAACTACACCTCCAAGGAAGGTCGTCAACGTCGGAGAGAAGGAGAATTGATGAAATCAATCCAGATCACAATAGCAGAGGGAGGCTAGGCAATCTTCAACCTGACGAATGGGCTGAAGAAGCAAAATTCAACACCCACACAGTTAAGAAGCAGCCTCGCATGACAGCAAGAATTGGAATAAACCGAGTCAAGAATCCTGGTCCAATCAACACTATCAAAGGGACTGACGACTAAGGCGGTTCACCTCGTCACGTCCAGACATCAAGCAGAAAAGGAACACGTTGGCGCCAACATAAAGCAATGATTGAATACTAACACGTACAATCAATTGCAAAGGTTGTTCAACGAGGGTATTTCTAGTGCGCACATAGAAACCTTCAAACGAGCAACTGATTGAGCTTCACCAAATAGCAGGGACCCAGGAAAAATCATCAATTCAACATTCAACATAGAAGAAAAAGCAGAGCTACCAACGACCAAATGAGCAACGAGCAAAGAGTAAATGAGCACTGTATCATTCGATTTCAGTCAAGAACATCAGCATCAGTGCTCAAATAATCACCATTCAAAGACTCACATCAATTTCAACAAATTGACGAGTCAAATCCTTCGATCTGTATAGATTCAATGAATCAGAAAGTTCAACAAGGAGAAAGAGGCTTCAGTATCATCAGAACTTCCTCCAGCATATTATCTACCGCATCATGGAGGTCTGAGAGACGATACAATCATTAAGCAGCTGTGAGTTCCAGTAAACAACTCCAACAAAATCCAACCGAAAATCAGCTAGAAGAAACTCTCCAACACAAGCAACTCTGAACCAAGAAATCGAGAGGTTCAGGAAATTCACCAACGAACCATCTACAAGGTGCGTCGACGCAGAGCAGCTCGACCAGCACGAGACCACCAACGTCCAATTCAGACACTAGACTGGTTAGAAATCAACGCAGTCGCCAAGTCGAACGTCCAGCAGAGAATGAGCAGTTCCAAACACGGGAGCGCAGGAAACAATTGAATCGAGAGGTAACGTATCATTTTCTATTATTAATTTGACAAATGATACCGCCCTCATCCATTGTTCTATTCCCGAGGTAAACCAATATCAGAGGAAATCAGCAGTGAGCACATCAACGAGAGGATCTACGCCTCTGTAAAGGGCACCTGATTCCAGTAGGAGTCTAGACCCTCATCAAGAGTCGTTACATGGACGACATCAACATACGAGACAAAGCAGCTCAACTCGACGACAGTCAACAAGAGAGTAAAGTCATCAGAGATAACCCAGATCAACGATTCATTGGGTTGTATCACTTCAGTCGTCGTCCAGGAGAAAACTGTCCTTGAACACCCAGAGAGGCTCGAACGAAGAGAAGATCATCAACGAGCCAGCATCGAAAGTGATGAGATCATCAACAGAGCAGGCGACAGTCAGGTGTCTACGCCGCCGGGACCTGTCCGCACTACCAGAGAGATCCAACAAGCAATCCTCAACATCAGAAATTACAACAATAGATCATCAACCAGGGGATTGTCACCAGAAGTATCAGCAGCTGATCAACAAGTTGACCTCAAAGTCTGTCATCAAGGTCAAGCCTGAATCAAGTAGAGCTCAGCAAGCACCAAGGTCATCGTAGTCTCATCAACCATCCATTAACAAAATTGTGGATGACAGCTGAAGGAATTTACGACTTCTTCAGCTCAGCACAATCCAGAGAAAGACTACGAATTAAGATCATCAAGGAAGTCTAGTCAATCATCAATGTAAGACAATTCAACAAATCGATTGACATCAATTCAAATCGATTCCACCTCGAGAAAACTCAACAATCGATTCTTAGCTCAGGATTAAAAGAAATGGGGTTCATTCACCAGGAACTTACAACTCCGGTGAGTCGGACTGAATCCCACCACAGCGAAATCAGCACAGAAAATCAAACGAAGAAACCAAAGGCCTTCGAAAATCTTCAGGCCAATCTCTGCAAGCAGACAATCTTTAAGCAGTCGATCTCCAAGCAGTACATCTCCAAGCAGAAAACCAAACAGTATACAATGCCCTCGACATTGGGAATATTCAATGCCCCCGGCATTGACAGAGAAGAGAATATCACCAAAGTGTACAGAGTCATGTCAAATGACTCCAGTCCGAGCTCACTAGTTATCAACCAGCTCATCAAGCATCTCACGAAATGACCAGCCCAGATAGGAATCGTCAAGCCGAGGCCATGGACGTGCCTTATGGCTATCAACACAGTACATCGACAATCAACACATAGTACATCGACAGTCAGAGCACAGTACAACAACAATCCAGTAGATCCAGAAGAGCAGCAAAGAAAATTCACCAATTAATTCATCATCCCTGATAATGAATGCCCCCGGGGTGTTTGAAACATAGTTATCATTCTATCAGTTCAGCGGGGAATTAAGTCGGTAATCTTCGAAATCAATCGGGACCCATCGGGTCAACAGTCAAGAGTCAGTGAATCACCCGGAAAGGTAGTAGTACGACATAGTCAGTCAGTTAGAGCAATCGCTCGGCAGTTCAACAGCCATGTAATAGATTATCAACTCAGTTATTAGTTCAGTCCATCCACTCAGTAGAAATGTTATAGAAGATAAAAATTAGAGTCAAATCAACCTAGATTTAGTGAATTCACCAGTACTATAGTTTCTCAAAAAGTTAAGTACATCAGCAGTGAATTAACGAAACATTAGAGTAGGATCAACGGAAGGCGCGTGTCGACGCGTCTCTCAACATGTACAGTCCCTCACCATTTGAGTTAGATTTAATCGTTACAGCAATTGTCGATAGACATTTATCAAAGACATTTAATAGTGACTTAACAGTGAATTATCAATTTAGACAATATATTCGTTTGAGAATCTCAACGAACTAAATTCGAGTGACAAGTGTATAAAGTATATATAGTATTTTACGACGTGGTTCGATCCCACAATTGAACTGTGATTTTATGAAACAGTGTTAGGATTCATTTTCCGGCCTCACCTCTGATCACACACCCAAAACCACTCTAAACCTAGCTCCTCACCAAACATTGTCTTATAACATTTTCTCATAGCTGTCATGGTTGCAGAGATATCGCGGATGCAAGTCCAGCGAGCGGCACGCTGGCACTATTGCGCGGCGGCAACGCGCTCCGGAGTCTTTTTAATAAAAATGGTTGGATGGAGAAAAAAATTGTTGAAACAAAAGATGTTCATTACAAAAAAATACATTAGATCAGTTTTTTGACTTTTTCAATTATTCCAAGTAATTTTCGAGATATTCAACGTTTTATGGGCGATGACGGGACAAATTCGCATTGCGTTGATCATTAAACCGTGATTATCTCGTTAACTACTAGGAATAGACCATAATGTCTAATAACTCTGTTTGAGATTGAAGCTAAATTGAGACGCCGTTTGGAAAAAAGTGGAATTGTGGAAGGAGGTGAAAAATTAAAACACGTGGATTATAAAACCACACTGTTGATGTACTTTATTGTGGAACAACCCATGCGTCTTGATAAATTAATAATGTTACACTGTTGAGTTGCTCGACAAAGTCAAATAAATGATGATTTGAAAATGCACTGCACTTGAGATTCTCTCAATATTGAACTTGATGATTGACTCAAAATAATTGATAGTTAACTCGGAATTAATTGATAATTGAATTGAATTAAATGGAGACGCTGTACGAAGCGCTAGACTCAAATGTATCGCGTTGATGTACTCCGGTGATGTACTCGATTGAGCAGTTACGGCGATACAGTACTGTGATCAGAATGACTCTTTCGGTGGCTAGAGGGATACTACTGACATCTTCGGGGATTTTCTTCGTAGCTGACTGTGACCCCGAAGGGTCTCGAAGTTTCTCAAGATTTTCGTTGAGCCCGGTGACCGTTTGACTGTTTGAATAGCTGAATTTCAAACATCCCGGGGGCCATTCATCATCAGGGATGATGAATTGTGCGTTGGATTTCTCCGCTGCTTACTATGCTGGTTACTCGTTGATTGGCTCTGGATCGTCTTCTTGATAGTTTTCTTCTCCTGATTGTTCGATAGATTTCTTCTCCTGATTACTCATGTACTGGTGATAATTTAGGGCTGATTGCTGATGTACTGTTGATGATTTAGGGCTGATTGCTGATGTACTGTTGATAATTTTGGGCTGGAGTCATTTAATACGACTCACAGCTCGGATTGATGATATCTTCCAGGGCCTGTTCTGCGGTGGATAAGATGCTGGAGAGGCTTCTGGAAATTCTGATGCTTTCTTAATTTCTGGTTTTTCCTGTGTCTCGCAGTTGACACAGACAAAATATTAACATTTATCATCTGTGGAGATAGCCTCTGAATATTGTATGCATTTGATTCCATTGAATTTGCATACTTCCTGGTCCCTGAACTTTTGGTGATGCTCGATCAGCTGCTCGTTGAAGGTTCCCTTACGGCCGTTGGGGAAACCCTCGGTGAACGATCTGTGCAACTACAATACCTGATGGTATTCCATAATTGAGTGAATCTCTTATAAGCTCCGATGAAAGCCTCTGTTGTTTGCCTGGAAACGAGCTCTAAATGGACTGCTGATGTACTGAAACACACAAATACTGCGATATGAACAATAGATGGTTGGGCATTTGTGGGTCGCCATTTGAGAATGGGGAAGGGACCGGCATAGTCCGCTCCCGTGTCGAGAAAAGCTCGTGCAGGTGATCTTCTTACAGCAGGCAGTTGGCCCATTAGGTGCTGGGCCTGTCTTCTTCGGTGTCTAATGCAGGTAGGACAGCATAGGATTTATGCTCTCACTGTGCCTCTCCCACCAATGATCCAATACTTCTGGCGAGTATAGGCTAGGGTGAGTTGAGTCCCTCCGTGGAGAGCTCTTCGGTGAGCTTCTTCGATGACCAATCGTTGTGAGACGAGACTGATGAGACTGAATAATTGGATGAATTTCGTCACGGGCTAATTAAGAATTCTTGAGGCGGCCACCTAGCCTGATGATGCTTTCATTGTCTAGCGTTGGAGTCAGCTTTGCTAACGGATGACTCCGTGGTAGTTGATAGTCTCTCTCGAGAAGTCTATGAACAGATGCATACATTGATATTGTGTTATTTTTACCCAGAACAGCCTGGCTTCGTTGAGTTCTCCAGATGTGAGGACAGGCGTCTGAGGANTTGCATACTTCCTGGTCCCTGAACTTTTGGTGATGCTCGATCAGCTGCTCGTTGAAGGTTCCCTTACGGCCGTTGGGGAAACCCTCGGTGAACGATCTGTGCAACTACAATACCTGATGGTATTCCATAATTGAGTGAATCTCTTATAAGCTCCGATGAAAGCCTCTGTTGTTTGCCTGGAAACGAGCTCTAAATGGACTGCTGATGTACTGAAACACACAAATACTGCGATATGAACAATAGATGGTTGGGCATTTGTGGGTCGCCATTTGAGAATGGGGAAGGGACCGGCATAGTCCGCTCCCGTGTCGAGAAAAGCTCGTGCAGGTGATCTTCTTACAGCAGGCAGTTGGCCCATTAGGTGCTGGGCCTGTCTTCTTCGGTGTCTAATGCAGGTAGGACAGCATAGGATTTATGCTCTCACTGTGCCTCTCCCACCAATGATCCAATACTTCTGGCGAGTATAGGCTAGGGTGAGTTGAGTCCCTCCGTGGAGAGCTCTTCGGTGAGCTTCTTCGATGACCAATCGTTGTGAGACGAGACTGATGAGACTGAATAATTGGATGAATTTCGTCACGGGCTAATTAAGAATTCTTGAGGCGGCCACCTAGCCTGATGATGCTTTCATTGTCTAGCGTTGGAGTCAGCTTTGCTAACGGATGACTCCGTGGTAGTTGATAGTCTCTCTCGAGAAGTCTATGAACAGATGCATACATTGATATTGTGTTATTTTTACCCAGAACAGCCTGGCTTCGTTGAGTTCTCCAGATGTGAGGACAGGCGTCTGAGGAACTTGGAGGACCTTGGATAGTGTTGAGTATCTGTTGAGAAGCTCTACCAAGGCGTTGACTTTGATGGTTGTCTGATGTGAAAGAGATGGCCTCGCTTCTATTGATGGTTCTGCTGGAGTGTCGGTTGGTGATGATTGCCAGCTTTCAGGTTCCTGATTTATCCATTCAAGACCTGACCACCATAGCTGATGTTCTGTTACTTCCTTTGGTGAGGGTCCTCTGGATGCACAGTCAGCTGGATTTTCTTTACCGCTGATGTGTCTCCAAATAGCGTTTGGAAGAGATTCCTGGATTTTGATGACTCTATTTTGGATTTTGATGACTCGTTAATATGCTTGGTGCGAATGTACACCACTGCGCCCATTGCTGCTGTTGAAGCATCTGCAAACCCGTGGATCTGGATGCTGCATATCTCCGATGAGAGTCTCAGCTGCCCTGGCACTGAGACTTGCTCTAACTTGTGGAGGTTCTCTCTGAAGCTCGTCCACTGGTTTTCATACTCGTCTGGAAGTGGCTCGTCCCAAGTGAGCTTAGGTCTCCATAGATCTTGAATAATTATTTTTCCTCGGGTGATTACTGGAGCGATGAATCCCAATGGATCAAACAGTTGAGCAATTTCTGATGCTAATACTCTCTTGGTGACTGTTGCTGACTCAAACTGCTTTGATTTAAATCGAAATGTATCGGACGATTGATGCCAATACAATCCGAGCACTTTGGTGATAGGCTCCTCGAACTGGATGATCAATTCTTTGATTTCCTCTGGTGGTGTTGATCTACCTTGGGAAAGAAACAATGGATGAGGACGGTATCATTTGCCAAATTGATAAATAGAGAAAATGATACCTTACCTCTAAGTCCAGTTGCTCCCTGCAATCCCGGGTTTTGAGTTGACTTGCTGCGCTGATGCTCTCTCGATGTTCTCTGAAGACTTGAGAGTG
>NW_021681637.1:0-204 GCF_001412515.2 Diachasma alloeum
GGTGCCCAGAATCACGCGATTATAACCTCGCTTCGCTCGGTAGAATCGCCGATTCTGGGCCCTATGACAAAAAATAGTATACGAAACTCGTGCGTAATGGTGTTTTTTGACTCGTGGGATTGTAAAACTCGCCTTCGGCTCGTTTTACAACTTCCCACGAGCCAAAAAACCCATTACGCACTTGTTGCGTAATATACTATTCTC
>NW_021681637.1:406-516 GCF_001412515.2 Diachasma alloeum
TTCCGATCTTATCAAGATATAAATAGCAACATATATTAAATTCGCTCTGAATGACTAAACAAGCTATTGAAAAAAAACACTGATATTCCGAATTACAAAAAAAAAAAATT
>NW_021681637.1:738-984 GCF_001412515.2 Diachasma alloeum
ATACGCCCAAATCACAAATCGTATCAAAAATGGAGCCTGATTAGCAAACATTCGTATGTTAGACCTTCGTTTATTGGACTATGCCCGTCCTCCGCCAAACTTAACGAGTGCGAGTGAGAAAGAAAATGGAGAAGAAAAAAAGAGAAAATATTCCAACTCGTTTGAACGGTTGGAACGTTTTCGTTGTTCTCCAACGATCTACACATAATGGGATTAATTCAATAATAATAGATTAATGCATAAGAT
>NW_021681637.1:1184-1336 GCF_001412515.2 Diachasma alloeum
TTGCCTCCTTCAGTGACCATAAAAAATTGTCTCCAATCGACAATATCCCCGATGGAATGGAACGATGTGAATGAATCAAGTATCAATTTGAATATTTAAAAAGTTAATCGAGAGTGAAAAAAAATCAGGGAATTCCACTCTGACATTTCTCT
>NW_021681638.1:0-419 GCF_001412515.2 Diachasma alloeum
CGGGCGTGGAGTTTATCCCAAGCTGGGGCGGAGTGGCGTATTTCTAGCTTAGATACGGGTTCCGAGCCTAGCTCGACCGGCGTGATGTCTACCCGGGTAGGAGGGGAGAGGTGAATTTTTAATTATCGTGAGCCACTGTGCGCCGCGAAACTATTATTTTTCTCACTGGCGCATGACTTTCATGGCAGCTTCTATTTTTTCGTTACAGAGATTAAGGGATGAAAGAGGGTTTATTGATGGGGAATTTAATTCTCCGTCGAACTGCTGTTTTTTCATCCCTTAATCTCAATTAGGAGGGGAGAGGTGAATTTTTAATTACCGGGAGTCACTGTGCGCCGCGAAACTATTATTTTTCTCACTGGCGCATGACTTTCATGGCAGCTTCTATTTTTTTGTTACAGAGATTAAGGGATGAAAGA
>NW_021681638.1:975-1425 GCF_001412515.2 Diachasma alloeum
AGGAGGGGAGAGGTGAATTTTTAATTCGCAGACGAATACTGAAAAGTCAGTGTGCGCTGCCAAAGAATGATTTTTCTCACTGGCCCCAGAGTTTTATGGCAGTTTATATTTTTTGTTACAAAGTTTAAGGGATGAAAGAGGGTTAATTAATGGAGAATTTAATTCTCCATCGAATTGCCTTTTTTTCATCCCTTAATCTCAATTAGGAGGGCAGAAGCGAATTTTTAATTCACGGGCGAATAGTGAAAAGTCAGTGTCCGCCGCGAAAAAATTATTTTTCTTACTAGCCCATGACTTCCATGGCAGTTTTCATGTTTTTATTACAGAGATTAAGGGATGAAAGAGGGTTAATTGATGGGGAATTTAATTCTCCGTCGAATTGCCCTTTTTTCATCCCTTAATCTCAATTAGGAGGGGAGAGGTGAATTTTTAATTACCGTGAACCACTGT
>NW_021681638.1:1675-1870 GCF_001412515.2 Diachasma alloeum
GTGAAAAGTCAGTGTGCGCTGCCAAAGAATTATTTTTCTTACTGGCCCGTGAGTTTCATGGCAGCTTATATTTTTTGTTACAAAGTTGTAGGGATGAAAGAGGAGAGTTAATTAATGGAGAATTTAATTCTCCATCAAATTGCCTTTTTTTCATCCCTTAATCTCAATTAGGAGGGGAGAGGTGAATTTTTAATT
>NW_021681638.1:2051-2264 GCF_001412515.2 Diachasma alloeum
AGAGATTAAGGGATGAAAGAGGGTTTATTGATGGGGAATTTAATTCTCCGTCGAACTGCTGTTTTTTCATCCCTTAATCTCAATTAGGAGGGGAGAGGTGAAATTTAATTCGCGGGCGAGTAGTGAAAACTCAGTGTGCGCTGCCAAAGAATTATTTCTCTTAGTGGCCCCTGAGTTTCATGGCAGTTTATATTTTTTGTTACAAAGTTTAAG
>NW_021681639.1:0-5749 GCF_001412515.2 Diachasma alloeum
TTCAAATAAAATAACATTGCCCTGAAGTAAAAAAAAAATCTCACTGTTTTCGTTTTACTGGGCTTGCACCGAGTATGAAATCAATGGTTTCTGTAGCCATTCTCTTCGATTTCATACTGTCATCACTTTGTGAAGAGAGAGAACTCGGTACATATCCGNATGGTTTCTGTAGCCATTCTCTTCGATTTCATACTGTCATCACTTTGTGAAGAGAGAGAACTCGGTACATATCCGAGAAGATCAGATGTGGAACGTCCCGCCACTGGAGATTGCGAAGGTGAAAACGATAAGAAGGTTTCTGATGGTGATAGGGTTTTTGATTGTGAAGGTTGTAATTGGTGTTCACAATTTTCATCATCTGGATCGTTGATTTGTGGGTTGTACTCCTTGAGTGCCTTTCGACAATTAGTGCAAATGAAACTTCCAGCGTCGAGTCCGATGATTTTACGAATTTGATCACCCGGAACTTTCCTGAGATCGGCACTATTTCTTCTGGAATCTGATGGAAAAACAATGTAATTTTTCAATTTTCCTCTCTGCTAGTCAGAAAAATGGGAAAATTTTACTTACGAGTCTTTTCAAGTTTAAAGGGATTGCAGCACTCTTTAGTTTTCACCATTATGAATGAAAATTGTATGCGTGTATCTGACGATACCGATGATTTGTCCCTTGACAACGCACAAAAAAAAGACACGTGAAATCACTCCGGAGTATTTTTAAAACGATTGTTATCGGATAGTATGTCGCTCCATCTTAATATATAGCTTCACTTTTTAAGAAACGATTATCTTGGAGAAACTCACTTTAGTTTTCGATCAAACAATAGCACGAAAAACGCAGCATTGTGATCTTGCCGGCCATTTTGTTATTCACTGTTTAATCGTCACTGCTCTAGTCACTACTACTCAACTCATTTCAGGCATCGTAATTCAATTTTTTTATTAAAAATTCGTCAATTTGTGGGAATTTCTATTTCATAAAATTGCGGAAGTCGTCGGAGCGACATCTGTCGTACAACTTTCGAAATAGTTGCAATTACAACTCCTTTAAAAATGCAAAATCACTGAATTTTACATTTTTCACTGCCAGTAAAGGAGTTTTCAAAAGCGCAAACTAAAAATTTGGTACTTTCTAGCAAATTTTCTCAACTTTGAGGAAAAAAAAATGTTTGAAAAAAAAAGTGGGGTAAGCATTGAAAAGACCATTTTGAATCTTTTTTCGAGTTTTTCAACTTAAAAACTTGGTTAAATCCAAAAAATGATTTTTTTTTCTGAAAATTCAGAAAATTTCCGATGAAACATGATATTTTTGATATTTTTCTTCAAAATTGGCATAGCGGAAAAAAAATAAAAAGTGAATTTCAAGATAAGAACAAAATTAAATGATTCCTCGCGTTAATTTCAACGAAAGCCCCTGGAATTCGTTTTTTCTCTTTAATTTGATGTACTGAATAGAATCATGAAGAAGAAACAGGCTCGAAAATTTTGAGGCCGGCTCTTTGTCCGATATTTCGTGGAATGACCCATATATATATATATATATATATATATATATGCTAATATGTTTCCGAGCATACCCATAATTATTTTACTTTAGGGAAAATTACGTAATTCTATTGTAATATTAATATTCTAATAATGATTTCACTCAGGTTCAACGGTGGAGACATGGCAGTGGTCATGATCGCAAAAATGAAGTAATGATTATATGCGGTTCTAAAAATGTTTTAGGAGTTCTGCGATACTGCTGATTTAAAAATTCACTTGAATAATGAATTCGAAAATATTGTTACGTGTCCCCCTTCGAACCCTTTTAATTATATCCAGTCTGAAGGATGTCATGGAACAGAACCAAAAGGACGATCATCTTGAAGTCAAGTCCGATGCTCTATTATTATTCTGAGATATCTTTGTCGATACACGTCTGTCTCTTGGCTTGTCTCTGATATTTAATAAACCGCCCCAACCATTTTATTAATTGTGTTGTGTGTCTTTCTCCGGATATAACATTGGTGTCACAAGTGGCTGAAAAAGAATCTACGTGTAAAAAACATTAATAGAAGGAATCAGTGTGGATATCTGTGAAAGTTGTTGATTATAGCGTCCTCCCTGACGGAACCCTCTTCCAAAACCACCATTGGAATCTACGAAATAATTAAATTTTTGAGGCTGTAGACTAATCTAATCAATTGAACGAGGTGAGTCTTTTATTTTAAATCATTATGGCGGGTAGGGGGAGACGACGACGCGAGAATCTCGCACAACCTCTCGATCCCGATGCCCTTGGTTTACATCAACCCGACGCAGAACTTCGACAAGAAAATCCCGCACCAGTTCAAATTGAAGATTTGGACCGTTTACGGAACGAGTTTCAAGGCCACCTACAAAATTTCGTTGTTGAGATGCGGGAGGCTCTGCGTCAAAATCGAGAAGAAGAGCGACGAGCTTCCCGTCAAGAATTTTTTAATTTATTAAGAAATCTCCAAGAGAATCCTGCTCTCCCCAATGCTCTTCAAGCCGCCCAAGTACCTTCAGTCCCCCCACAAAATCCAGTGGCAGCTCCAGTCGTCTAACATGAACCTGCAGTACCTCCAGTCCCCCCACAAAATCCAGTAGTACCTCCAATCGTCGAAAATGGGCCAGCAGTACCCCCAGTCCCCCTACAAAATCCAGCGGTACCTCCTGTGGCTCAACTAGGTCCAGCAGTACCTCCGGTCCTTCCACAGGATCCAGCGGTTCCCCTTGTCGTTCAACCTGGACCAGCGGTCCCCCCAGATGTTCCACAAGGTCCCGCAATACCCCCTGTTATTCAAAATGGACCAGCAATACCTCCAGTTCTTCCACAAGACCCAGCAGCACCTCCTGTCGTCCAATATGGCCCGGCAGCACCGCCGATCTTTCAACAAGTGTCTCTCGTTCCCCAATACGGCCCGGCAGTACCTCACGTCGCTCAATATGGCCCAGGAATACCTCCAATCTTCCCACTAGATCCAGCAGCACCTCATGTCGCTCAATATGGGCTACCAACACCTCCGATTCTTCAACTAGGTCCAGCACTACCTGATGTGAACCAACACAATCCGGCAGTACCTCCAGTCCTTCCACAAGGAATACCAATGCTGTACCCAGTAGGAATTCCCTGTAATCAAGCAGCCCCACGTGCTTCACTCGGAAACCTAACAGATAACCCTCTAAATAATTTTACTTTCAATACTCCAAATCAAATCAATCATTCTCTTATCAAGCCAGAGACTTATGACGGTTCTCAACTTTGGTCTCAGGATAACATTCANAAATCAAATCAATCATTCTCTTATCAAGCCAGACACTTATGACGGTTCTCAACTTTGGTCTCAGTATAACATTCACTTCGAAATTGCTGCAACTCATAATCGTTGGTCAGATGACACAAAAGCATCTCAGTTATTAACGCGTCTTCGTGGTAAAGCTCAACGGATTTTGAGTAGAATTTCGGGAGAGGATCGAAAAAATTACAAAAAAATAACTGAAATTCTAGCCGCGAAATTCGATGAGAAACATCTTTCTCGCATGTATTATAATGAGTTACAATCACGAAAACAAAAGAAAGGCGAGGATTTTGTAACTTACTCTGACGAAATCGACAGACTCAGCCGTTTGGCTTTTCCGAATTCCTCTGAAACAGAACGCGATCGAGCCGCTTGCCTTGCATTTATTAATGGAATTGAAAATCCACAAATGGAATTCACTTTGAGATCTGAGGAGCCTGAGACTTTTCAAAGGGCTGTGGAACGAGCCACACAACTCACATCAATCTCTCAGGTTGTAACTAACAAAAGATCTCAAACTTCATTCAATCCGGGATTACAAAATCATTATCGTGATTTTTCGACTAATCAAGTAAGACAGAAGAATTTCTCCAACACAAATCTTTCAAATATTAAATGCTATAAATACAATCATTTTGGCCATTTCGCATCTTCATGCAGAAAGTCTTCAGACAAAACTCAACAAAATATTCCGAACAATAATTCTTCACTACGTTTCAACCGACATCAGACTAATTTCCATCCCTACCGCAATTTCAACAATGACAATCGAAATTTCAGATCGAAATTTTCAAATTTCAAAACCTCAAACAATCAAAAAAATTCTCATCAGAACAGACCTGCCAACACAAATTCGGAAAACTAGATAGAGTCAGTTTGTTGGGGGACAAATTGGCTCGATCAACTACTAAAATTTCGAAATGTTTTCAGATTATGAACAATACTCAAAAATTGATTTTCAATCTACAACTAACTGGAAGAATCAATGAGCAACCTTGTTCCATGACCATCGACACGGCGGCTGACATCACCTTGATCAATCCCGGGCTTTTCAACAAGGATTTATCTAGATTGAAAAATTCTCCTAAACGAATCAAGATTTTGACAGTATCTGGTGAACAATTCCATTATTCTGCCATCAAGGAAATTACTGTTCATGTGGGTAACTCTTCAGTGGTTCTGGATGCAGTTTTTGCTGATATTAGCGAGAATTGTATTCTGGGATTAGATTTTCTGTACAAAACTGATCTTTTGGATGACCTTCAATTACTGCTTAATCGTAAATTTGACATGAAAGATCCCCAGAAGATAATTTCCGCTAATCAAACGATTGTGAAACGAATTCCTGAACTGTCTGAGAACATTCCTGAATTTATGAAACAACTTTTGGAAAAGTCATGTGAGTTATTGAATCTCAATGAACAACGGAAGTTCAAGAACTTTTTGTCCACTTTTAAAAAATGTTTCTCTTCGGGCTCTTATGATTTAGGCAGATATGTGGGAACCAAACACAGAATTATTACTCAGAATTGTCATCCGATTAAGCAAAATCCCCGCAGAATTCCTTTCCATCAACGAGACGTGGTTTTCGAATTATTAGAGGACATGAAAAAACAACAAATCATTGAACTCAGTTGTAGTCCTTGGGCATCTCCAATCGTTCTAGCCCGAAGAAAAGATGGTACTCCTCGTTTCTGCGTTGACTATCGTCAACTCAATGATGTAACCATCAAAGATTCAATGCCTTTACCTCGTGACGAAGACATTTTTGACTCAACTTCAGGATCACGTTGGTTTTCTACCATTGATTTGAAAAACGGTTACTGGCAAATTGAACTAGACCCGAGAGATAAGGAAAAAACAGCTTTCACTATTGGTGATGAGCTATGGCAGTTCAAAATCCTTCCTTTCGGTCTATGCAATGCTCCAACTACTTTTGTCAGAATTATGAACGAAACATTACGCGGGCTGATAGGAAAAGTCTGCCGCGTGTTTATTGACGACATTATTGTCTTCGGTCGAGATTTTGAGGAACACCTTCATAACCTTAAACTTGTATTCTCTCGTTTAAAAGCAGCTAACTTGAAAGTCAACACTAAAAAGTGTACCTTCTTCAAACGTGAAGTCCTTTTCCTGGGTCATATCATTTCTAGAAATGGAATCAAGTGTTCTCCTGAGAAAACTTCCACCATTTCTGAATGGCCGATTCCTTGGTCCAAACGGCAGGTTAAGAGTTTCCTCGGTTTGTGCTCTTATTATCGGAAGTACGTCAAAGGTTTTGCCAGCATAGCTAAACCTTTACACGCCCTCACTGGAGAGAGAGTTCCTTTCAAATGGACTCCTGAAGCTCAGATCAGCTTCAATCAATTAAAATCCATTCTAATGTCTCCACCTATTCGATCGGTACCAATCTCTAATGGTGATTTCATTCTGGACACTGAC